>NW_004955457.1:15243183-15378719 GCF_000276665.1 Chinchilla lanigera | reverse complement strand
TTTTTTGGTTTTTCTCCGGTACAGGGAACTGAACTCACGACCTTGCGCTTGCCAGGCAGGTGTTTTGCCACTGAGCTAAATCCCCAGCCCCAAAATTAAAGATTCTAACAGGAATCTCTTTAGTGTACAGCCCATTCTATTCATATATTCTATGTTTGGAAAGCACTATTACTTGCATGTGTGTGAATACACACAGAGAGATACATGTACATGCACATATGTCCAAATATATAACTTTGATGTAATGAGAAGAGACACAAATGCATGAATAATCTGAATCAGGATAAACACCTAGTACATGTATCACTTTATTTTTCAAGTGATTCTATTAGAATATATATTTGGAAGATCCATTATAAATGTAGAGAAATGTGAAACAACACCGTTATAAAGCTAGAATAGAATGCTATGTAAAATAACTCCCTGATAATAAAAAAGTTTTTGAATTTTAACAGTAAAAAACTATTAGTAAGGAAACCACATAGATAGAAAAATAGGATGACAAAGAATTGGAAAGCTGTAGAAGAAGGTACAGAAAATTAGAGCATTCATTCATGAGTTCCTCCGTTTAACTAGTAGAGTTGTGGCAAGAGTGGATCACAAAAACAGAAGAGAGAAAATGGCCAACGAAATTGCACAAAGTAGTGTGTTAGGAGTAGTAGGTACAGATTCCCAAACTGAAAGAACAAATGGAAGGCAATAAATCATAAAGTACATCAAAGTAGGTATTCAAGAACTTTAGGATCAAGAGAAGATTCTAGAAGCTTCTACAGGAGTGAAAAGAAGCCATGTTCAAAGGTTTGAAATCAAATATATCATTAAATTTTACAGTAGCAACTCTGAAAGCTGCAAGATGACCTCTCCAAACGGTAAACTTAAGCTTGAAGATGCAAATGTTTTAGACATGTGGAATTTCAACGTAATTTGCCTCATATACTTACCTTAAAAATGAAAAATGGAATGTCCATTCCATGCAATAAGGGAGTGAATGAGGCATGAGAAAGAAAAGAGGCAAAAGACAGAGGAGATTCTGCCTAAGGGAAGGGAAGGCTCTGTCTTTCTAAGGCAATAGCTGTCCATGAGCCAACAATATAGGGTTTCAAAACAGATGGAGTTAAAAAGACATCAGAACAGTAGAAAAGTAGGTAAAAACAAACAAAAGTCTAGACTATCATAAACTCCAAGGAAAGCAAACTGATATCCAGTAGGGAAAGTAATTTCTACTATATTCCAAAGCTCATCTTTAAATGCACAAAAATATACATACAGAATATTCTTCTAACCAAAACATGTCTACATGGGAAAGATTAGAGGGTTTTTTTTGCATGTATTTACATGTGTAGGTGCAGAATTGACAGAACAGTGGTAGCAAAAGTTAAAGTATGTTTAAACTTCCACATTAAGAAGTCCAGGAGATTGTCTGTCTGACTGTCTGCCTGCCTGCCTGCCTGCCTATCTATCTATCTAAAAAGTGGTTCAAGTATTTACCTTTATGAAGTGGGACTCAGGGATTGAGAGGGTAAGATGGGTCTGCTAAAAACAAAATTCTTAGTTTCTTGAGCTTTTCTTGATAAAAATTTAAAAATTCAAAGCAATATTCAATGTGTGTGTCTCATCCATTTTGCCAATAGCGAATTATTCAAGGAAGCAGAATAAATCCTCCTTCTGTATTTTAAGCAATCATACATAGCAAAATTATGTGCTTGGGTTCATGTGCATATACACACATGTGTACATACACCTCAAAACCAAGCTGAAAGCTTTGGACAGACTTGATAAATAGGAATCACATTGTCTAAAACCACTGTACAATGAGATATTAGTAATAAACTAAAAATATAATCCAGCTGGGATGAAAGGTCCCAGCTGAATTGCATGTTTGGGTTGCTTTGTGGAGGTGTTAGGTCCATGCTCTCCATTATAAACCCAAAACTGGATGAGGTTTAGAATGGAAGAATCAACACAAAACTCCAATCAAGGAATATTTCAGAGGAAAAAGAGGTCTATGTGGGCCAAAATAAGCGGAGACAATAAGGTTGTGCATTAAAAGAAGATGTTGACATCTTGTGTACTTTCAAAGTTATTTTCCTCTGTCACAGCCTTTAGTAATTGACCAAGAACTGGACTGGCACAGTGGGATGAGAGGGAGTCTGCAGTAATTATAAAGAGTGGAGAGCTCTTGAGAGAGAAGCAACATGATAACAGCCCTTCTCTTAGAAGTTCTGGAGAGCAGCTTTCCTGTCTTTCATCCCTCTTTTCACTCTAGATTGGAAAAAAACTAAAGAAAACATCTATTTTCAACCACTTTCTTCATTTCAGAGCAGAGAGGAGCAGGATAAGGCTGCCATCTTCCTTCCAACAAGTCGGGTGGCAGTGTGTTGATCAGTTTTCTGTCTCAGCTGCCTGGGATACCCAGAAGGCTGAATTCCTCCCCTAAGTGCAGCTCAGCGCTATGTACAAAGGATGAGGCCAGCTGAACTCTCTCCTGATTTCCTGAAGCAGCTTCTGCCCCTCCTATGAGGGAGTTCCTCTTACAGGGCACATTTCCTATCTAAATCACAAGTTTATCAAAGGCAAGGTATTGCTTTTTTTTGCTTTTCTTTTCTGGCAAAGACAGGGCTAAGTATGTACTGACTGATTAATTTATTTTGACAAGAAGAGGTGTGAGCTAATAATTTAGCCTTGAAATTGGCCACATGATTTTATTTTTCTAATCACTCGGACCTTTCCCTTCCTGAGGTTATCCTTTGGTAAGAATCACTGAAACTTTCTGTCCTAATGTTAGGAGAACATGGCATAATGCACTGATATTTCAAGAACGACAAATGACATTTGAATAAGGAACCACGCAGTGAAACCCAGGCTTGTCTCTGGTCTTGCAAATTAGATACTTCTTACTAAAGTCACAGTATTCTGTCATGCAATCAGGGGAAAGACTTGCACCTTAGAATATTTCCAAGTTCTCTCTCTCTTGTTCTGTGGGATGTTACTGTCAGTTCATTTCACTTAAGCATATGCTGTATGAACAATCACCCAAAGCATTATTTCTTTTTTCTTGTTTCAGTTTCTGTTCTTTTTTATGTGCATACATATATATTTTATTGGTACATGTTTGTAGTACATAATGCTCACATTCCTCTTGGGGAGTTACCACATGTACATGGCGCCTCTGCTTACTTATCCTCCTTCCTCTCCACTCTGTTCCCCGTATCATCTGCTGATCTCCTTTCATTTTGTGAAAGTCCTTTCTCCCTATTTCCTATTATCTTTTGGGGGGCTTTATATTCATATTCATAACCGCCCAAAAAGATTTGTTTTTTTTTTTTTTAATATAAGCAAAAACTTGATTTTTAAGCTTCTGTGTCTGATTTATTTCACAAAACATTATGGTCTCAAGGTGCAGCAATTTTCTCACAAATGACTCAAGTTTATCCTTCTTTATAGCAGAGTGGTATTGTCATGTGTATAAATGCCATATTTTCTTTATCCATTCATCTGCTGATGGACACATAAGCTGCTTCCAAGATTTAACTATCATCTGTTGTGGGATGTTTAAATTATCTGATTACATATCAAATAATTTAACTATTATCTGTAAATATGAGTATGCATGTGACACTGTAATATGATGTCTTTAAGTCTTTCAGGAATATACCTAGAAAGGGAAATAGCTAGGTCTAGTGAAATTTCTAGCTGCAGTGTTTTGAAGAATCTCCATAGTGATTTCCTTAGTGCTTGTACTAGTTTACATTCACACCAACAATGTAGAAGGGTTCCTTCTTCTCCACAGCCTCACTAGCATTAGTTCTTATTTAATTTCTCAATAAAGTCTATTTTTCTGGGGTAAAATAGAATCTCAGTGCTTTAATTTGCATTTCTTTTCGTAGCCAGTGATGTTGAGCAGTTCTCCATTATTTGTTGGCCAATTTTACTCCTGAGAGGTCTCTTTTCATTTCAGTTGCTCATTTTTTGATTGGGTCTTTTTGAGGGGTTTAATTATTTTGAGCTGTCTGTGTATTCTAGATGTGAGCCCTCAGTGAGAAATAGCTGACCAAAGAATGTTTTCCAGTTTGGAAGTTGTTGCTTCACTTTGTTGGTTATTTTCTTTACTGTGCAGAAGCTTTTAACTTTGGAATGATCCCATTAGTAGATTCTTGGTACTATTTCCTGTACAATTGGTGTTCTGTTACGTATTACTACTATAAGCAATTTTCTGCGATATAAATTACAAATAAGAACTATAAACTATTTTGTCTTTATCCAATCTTTAATATTTTCTTTTTCATGTATATCCATTTATGGTTTTTATCCTTGTCTCTATGCTTGAAGAACTTCTTTTAACATTTAAAAGTATTTAGTACTGATCTGCTAGAAATTAATTTTCTCAACTTTTGTTTGTGTGAAAAAGAAAATTTATCTTTCACTTCTGAGGGACAATTTCACTGCATGTAGAGTCCTAGTTTAGCAGTTTTTTATTTTATTATTGTAAATATTTTACTCTATTCTTCAGTTATTTGCATGGTTTCTAGCGACAAGTCCTTGTACCTTTTATTTTTGCTCCTCTATACGTAAAGTCATCTGTTTCCCCCTTCCAGGTTATTTTAAGATATGTTCTTTGTCTGATTTTTCTGCATTTTGAATATAATATGTCTAATCATCATTTCTGGTATGTTTGTCCTGTCTGATCTATTATGCTTAGATGGTTTGGTGTTTGCCACTACTTTCAAAATATTCATTCATTTTAATACCTTTCAGCTGTCTCAAGTTTGCACATAAGTGTGATCACTATCAAATTCTTTATAAATTGGAGCTAAAACAGGAAGTCCCTCTAGCACATTTTTTCTTCTTAGATTGTCTGGGCACCATGATTGGTTCTTTCATGATAGTTCTCTATCACGTTCGGGTTGCAAACATTCCCACTACCCTAATTTAATATACTCCTAAAGAGAAGGTCTTCTTGATGCAGTTGGCTTCAAGCTTCCCTTTTTATTGTGGTTCTGCAGAGTCTCTGTGCCTTCTGTCTTACCTTACTAGTGTAAGGCTCTCCTGGCCAATCCTTCTGGCTCTATGTCTTCCAGAACTGGAGACTTTATAATTGTGGATGAGTTTTCATTTCTGATCATCACACTTACTTCCAAATTGCTTAGTACTTCACAATCCATAGGTTTGGATTTCTCAGGGCTTGATAAGAGACTTGAATAGTTAATACTCATTGTAAGCATAGTGAATACTAACCTCAGATCACAAGTTTAGTTGTGCCAAAAATTTGTTTCTCTGGAATTGGACTTAAATTGCTAATTCTAGTACTCATTTAAAAGACGTAGCAGAAAATTAGTCTTAATTAATTTTAGGTAACTGTGGTTTGCTGAGGGTTTCATATATATACAGCACTGAATTTCCTGGGAACTGAAGCAAATGGGTAGTCTTTACTAAACTGAAACACTTCCCTCGACTCCTAGTTTGCTGCGAGTTTTACTTTTTTAATCAAAAGTTCATGTTGGGTTTTGCTAAATGTATTTTCTGCATATATAGATGTGATCATTTTTTGGAGCCTGCTGCTGATGTGGATTATGTTTGATTGATTTTCCAATGTTGATCCACCTTTCATTACTGGGATAAATACTAGTTCATCATGAGATAGAATTCTTCCTACACATCATTGGAATTACTTTGGTAAAATTCTTTTATGGAGGAACCCATCTACATAAGTATAGTCTTGCTAAAAATTAAGGAATTTTAGACTGTCAAAAATGACTAAATAATCTTGAGAAAATAAAAAGTGTAACTTTTATAAACTAAAAGCTTAGAAATTTAAGTTATAAACTTACTAGGATAAGTAGCTTGATACTATTAAAGGAAGTACAATTGAAAATTCCTTAAAGAAAATATCTAGAATAAAAGAAAGGCAATGAGGCTGAAAAGCGAAAGAAAATTAAGAAATATAAAACTGAACACAAGAACATGTTCATTTGTGAATATGAAAGAAGCAAATAAAGAAAGGCCATTTTATAAGGAGAAAATAAAAATTGCATCTAAGCATCTCTCAGAAGTGATGAAAAAAGTGACCTTAATTATAGGCAGGATAGTAACTGCAGTGCTTATCTTTAAAAGGAAAAATTCGGTATAAATATTTCATTTAGATGCAAACAGTGTCTTTCCAAACAGTGATGACACGGGGTTTGCTTAGTAACTATTTGTTAATTGTATGACAACAATTTCTTAATTTTTCATTTTTCTTCCAGTGTAGGGATAAACCATAACACAAGAGTTTATAAGGAATAATTAGGATACTGTATATGAAGGTAATTGGAAGTTGCAAAATATATATTATTTGTTGAAGCAGTAGTAGTAGTAGTTAGCAATGCTAAAGATAATAGTTCTATTCTTGCTTTGAAAAAACTCTAAATTGTACTTTAATCCAGTGGTGAAATATAAAAGCCAGCACATTTTATGCATGTTTAGCATTATCTGATCTGAGAGTGATATAAGAACATTTTAAGCACATTATTTACTATTCTTATTGTGTAAAGACTCATGCACTATACAGTACAGTGAAATGAGAAAATTATAAAATGAATGTAAATGTGGCCCTTGCCCTGAGGAATTTCCAATTTAGGAAGGGAGATGGGTTCATATGATGTAACCACAAAGATATCCCAAATATTTTAACCCCAAGAGGTGTAATACAAATTAGATTTTGCTCTTGCTGCTTCTTCTGCTTCATGATTTAAAGTATGGCAGAAGTGTATTTCTTACCTATCACTCTTTTCTCACCTACCATTTAGGTGGTAACCACCCCTAAAGATTCAATCAGGGACTTAATTTTATCACAATAAATTTTTTATCACAATAAATTTTTCCTGAATACCTTGCTCACATATGGGCTTAAGTATTCTCTACCTATTTTCCAAAGCATCCAGGGTATATACTTCTGCCTTTGGTCATTGTATTGTATATGTACATACCCACTACTACACTCAGTTCTTTGAGGATAGAAATGCTCCCTTATATATCTTTGTTCTCATGGTTGATTGAAGCACCTGCTAAACAGTTTTAACTCTGCAAATATTAACTGAGAAGAAAAGAAAATTGAACCTTGGGAAAACAGATAAATTACCTATAAAGTAATAACATGAGAATAAGAGAAAAATTCTAGAAACTAAACACTACAGAATAATATACTACATATTTTGAGACGAAATGTATCATAACCTAGTTAAATAGTCATTTAAGAAAAAAATTAAAATGTGGTTATGGAACAATTGAAAATGCAAAATTTGTCACCTTGTGACCATTTTGAACAAATACTTGAACTGTGTTATTTAGGAAAAGAAAAATAACTTGGAAAGTCCTGAGATGCAAGGAGACAAGAAAAATTAAGAAACATAGTAAGTCTGAACAAACAATGGATATATAACACAGTAATAGTGAATAATATGGGCAAGTTAACAAATGATGAAGTTAAAATCAGGTAAAATAATACTATGTAGCAATATAAAATGTAATTGTTTATATGTTTTAAGATCCTCATATTTTCTGTATGCCTGATAAAAATTAAGGGTAATCACTAAAAAATTAAAATATTATGTAAGTTTTACATAAAAGGATTACAAAATTAATTTAAAAATTTATCTCAAAGAAGGCAAAAATAAAAAAAAACAGCATACTTGGACAAAATATAAGACAACAGTGGAAATAATGCCATAAATACAAATAGACCAAACTCTTTAAGAGATAGAGATGAAAACAATCAAAGAGCAGAAGAATGCTTATAAAATGACTATTTATACAAAATTTATGTATATATGAACATTATCCTTTAGGGATCATAAAGTTACAATAAAAATAAAGAAATTTCCAAATGATATATTTTTAACTGAGGTCAGTGTTTAGCTTAGGAGTTCACTGGGTATTTTTACATGGTGCCCATTATTTAACTCTTTATTGGTTTCATTTGCTAATATTTTGAAAGAAACAAAGATTATCTTTTAATCTATTTTACAATAAAGACATTACTGGACCTAGTAATCTTGCGTGTAGTAATTTAGACTCTCAGAGCCTTCTATACATTGTCATATTTCAGTTGTTTATATTTTGGTTTTTAAGCCACCCACGGCCTTTATGCTAGCTGTAGTATCTTCAAATTATTGCAAGAGTGTGGAGCCAAGAAACTAGTTTCCATAAGTAGCATCTTAGAAATTGAACCTTAGGTCTGAAAGATGAGGAACAGCCTCAGCCGTGGGAAAACTGGAATGTAGAAAATCTTTTAAACCAGTGTCCAGTTACAAGGCTTTTCTATCTTCCTAATGCTCATTTTTAAGGAGATGCTTTTCAGGAAATGCAAAGACTAGAATGAACTCCCCTGTTCTCTATTTCCAACAGTGCAATTGGTACCATCTGTATTAAAAGACTCTATTTACCCAAAGGAGCAATAGAGGTTGTTATATTAGCCTTTGTGAGATAAATGACTTGTTACAGCTCTCCAGGTTAACTAACATGGAATTCCCACCATCTCACCAATCCCTAGACTAGGGTGAGTGTTGACAGAATGTCCACTAAAATCACAGCAGAGCCCGACAGCTAACACCCAATCAATGGCCCTTCTTTCCTCCCAATTTTTCTTTCTTCTGAAATATATTCTTTCACTTTTTGGACACTGTTGGGAAAATGTTTTCTATTTTATTTAACTTTTCTCCCCATTATTTTGGAAAAATGGTGGAAATATTTACAGAAGACCCTATCCTTACAGTTCTAGCTTTGATATTTGGTTTATGTGCCCTGCAAACAGGAGAAGTGACTTGGACAATTAGATTACAATTAGCTGCTTCAGTCTCATAATAAGTTTGAAAATTATGTTTTAGGATACAAACCTGAGTATGTAGTTTGTAGAAAAATTAAATATATAGAAAATAAAATATCGATTTAATCTCACCATTCGAATATAGCCAGTGATAATCCTCCTGGAATTTCTTACTAGAATTTGTTAATCTGTTACCTGGCATATAGACAAATACACACAGTGACATCTACATATTTTACTTTTATCTCCCTATGTATTTTGTATCAGTATCTATATATTCCACAATTATTTTCAATTTTCATTTTCTATTAAACAGTAATACTTTTAGCATTTGATGAAAACTACCAATCTATTACTAAAACAATGTGGAATTGTTCTAATATTGGGTCTATAAATGTAGACATAAGCTGATTCAAGAGCAAATACAGAGCAGAATTTAAAATTTATCTGTAAGATTAAAAGGCTATTTCTACCTGTCATTTTTTTATACTTAGTATTGAGGTTACAGTACGGTAGGTCTCCAACTTACAAATATTCTAGTTGCAAACTTTCACAGATACCAACAGATCTTGCATTGTGAACCTGCATAGACATGAACAAATTGCTCAAGTAGTTCACATGTTTGCCAGACATTGTCACAGTTGTGCTGCTGCTTGCTTATCTTACAGTGCAATAGCATACAAAAGGCTGGGGATACAGCTTAGTGGCACAGCGCTTGCCTTGCAATCATCAGGTCATGAGTTCAATTTCTGGTACCACTAAAAAAAATATTGTACAATTGTACAGCACTCAATCAGAGCCTAGGGGATCCACAAGCAAGAGGAAAAGCAGTGGTGATGTGGAGAGGACTGCTAGGAAGCACAAAGGGACACACAATGTATGTAAGTGTCAAAGGCATGTAGGACTCATGTTATCAGATTTAGGAACGAATCTGACTTGTCAATGATGTCCCAGAAAGGAACTCATTCCTAATTCGAGAACTTATTCTATAAAATTGTAAATCAAGAAGAACATTTAATACTTATCTTGAAATCAGAAGATCAATTTTTTTAAAAAGAATCTCACAGTTGTTTAGAAATTAAAAATTGTAGGACAGTATGAAAGTAAGGATTTTATATTTCAACTGTAAAATAAGATGTGTGCATTGTACAAATCCTATCCACAGCTGACTGTTAGTGCTGGTAGAGAAATGACTTGGCTTCTGAAACTTAAGATTGTATTTGTGTGTGTGTATGTGTGTGTACATATTTGATTTTAAAAAATGATTTGTATGTTATATTTGGCATTTTTAGGCACATTTCAATTTTTTCAAAAGTCAATTTAACATATGTTTCATACTCTAAAAGTGTTCAACTCATTTTAGTATGTATTCAAGATAAGATTAATAAATATCCCTTATATATATGTACATAATACACCAATGATTTAATTTATAAGAGTTGTATATTGTTAAAGATTGTGGGGAGTAGCTGAAGTTGGAGACTGATCATGTGAGCCATGTGATCAAGCTGTTCCAACTCCAAGAACATGGATGGCCAGAGGCAATCCAGGCAGGCAAGTTGGTAGGCAGAGGGATTTTGGCTGACAGTAGCCTCCTGAGTGTATACATAAATGTGGTGCAGTCATTGAGCAGTCCTTTTTCTCCCACCAGAAGAGGACGCTCCACCTGACCTCAGCCTTCTGTATTCTGACTCTTGTCTTTTTTTTTTTTTTTTTGGTTTTGTGTTTTTTCTGGGACAGGGAATCGAACTCACGACCTTGCACTTGCCAGGCAGGCGCTGTGCCACTGAGCTAAACTCCCAGGCCCATTTGTCTTTATTTCTTTATCCTCCCCCACCTGCCCTCTGAGAAGTTCAAGAGCTGCAGGGGACACTGCAAAAGTCACTAACTTAAAGCATTATACACAGAGCAATGAGAGAAATGTATTATAAGCCCATTTCCCTGAATAAGTGCTACTGCATAGACTGCCAACTTTAATCCAACTTCATTTTAGGTACTGTAATCAGTAGCCAAATAAAAGCTTAGTGGGGTTTGAGGAATTCCATAATCCAGTTTCCAGCACTTCCTTTAACAAAATAAGGATCTTGGTAAATGACTTGCAAAACAAAGAAATCCCACAAGACAGACAAGCGGTATGGATTCTTTTGGAGATTACTGCAAAACAATTTTTCTCTTTTTGCTTACCCTTAAAATTCTTTTTAAAAATTTTTTCATACAACTTTTAATAAAAACACACACTTATAAAGTAATAATGACAGCAATGAATAGCTCTTTAAAACATTTAGATGTATTGAATATGAATTACAATATTACTACAAAGGGGATAAAGAGGAATAGTTACATGGGAGTTAGCACTGAACTATGCTAATATAACTCAGAAGTTGTTTTTGACAAGATGTATATGTTAAGCCCTAGAGAAATAAAGGAAGAAATGATATAGTGAATGAAATCATCTAAGAAATTAAAATACACATTAGAAAGCACTTTAATTTTTAAATTTTATTTTAGAGGGAAAAAATAAAACAAAATTTCAAAGCAAGATAATAGAGTAACAATAGTTAATACACTTCATATTGTTATCTTTAAATCAGTTACTCAGAGTACAAAAAAAGATATAAGCATTACATTGTCCAAACAATATTAACACAAACCTTTCTTTTCAATGAACAAAGAAATTAGTAGTACAACTGTCTTCACTATTAGATAGATAAATAGAGATATTTCCTTTTCCCTTCTTTCTTTTCCCCTTTTCCCCATCCCATTTCCCTTAATAATGTCTTCCTATTTCACAATATCTATTGCACATTTTAGATTTTATTTGTTCATCCCATTAGATTTTATTTGCTCTTTCAGCTTTTCACACTAGAGACACAATATATTTATGTGAATCTGATTTATTTCAGTTATGAATATGGCCTCTAGTTCCACCCATTTATCTATAAAAGTCTCAAGTTTAAACTTTTTATGGATAAGTAGTACTCCACTGTAAAAAGAAAAGGCCACATCTCTTTCTTATCTATTCTTTGGTTGATGAGCATTTGGATTGTTTCCAAGATTTAACTATTACAAATTGTGCTGCTATAAACAAGGGTGCATATATCTCACTGTGGTATGATGTTTTAAATTCTTCTGGGAAAATATCCAGAAGAGGAATAGCGGTTCCAATAGGACCTCTAATCCTAGTTTTTTGAGAAATCTCAACACTGATTTCTACAGTGGTTGAACCAGTCTACACTCTCACCAACAGTGAAGAAGAGTTCCTTTTTCATTCATGACCCTTCCAGAATTTGTTATCAGGAGATATTTTGATAATATCCATCTTTTTGGAGTAAGATAGATCCCAGTGGTGTTTTAATTTGCATCTCTAAAGTGACCAGTGATGTTGAAAACCATTTTCATATTTTTATTTTCTGTTTGTATTTTTTCATGTGAGAAATGTGTATTCATCTCAGATTCCCAATTATGGATTGGGTCTTTAAATTCAGGAGGTCGGATTTTTTTCAGTTCTTTATATGTTCTTGATAGCAATCCTTTGTCTGAGGAACAGCTAACAAACATTTTTTCCCACCTTGAAAGTTGTCTCTTTGTTGGTAGTTTCTCTTGAATTTAGTTAGTACATGATGACAAATATGGATCCAATAATAATCTTTGGCATGTACAAAGCCAGTTTTTCCAGCACCATTTATTAAAGAAGCTATCTTTCTTCCAGTGAATGTGTTTGGCACCATTGTCAAAGATAAGGTATCTGAATAAGTCTGGAGTTGTTTCTGCATCTTCTAATCTGTTCCATTGAACCTTGGGTCTGATTTCCTACCCATACCATGCGGTTTTTAATCACAGTACCTTTATAGTATAATTTCAGATGCCCCCTGCCTTGATTTTGTTACCTAGAATAGCTTGTGCTATTCTAGCTCTCTTCCAGTTCCAAATAAATTTTAGAATTATTTTCTCTAATTCTCTGAGATATGTTGCTGGAATTTTGATTAGAATTGCATTAAATCTGTATAACAGATTTGAAAGTATGACCATTTTCACTATATTGGTTTTCTTACCCAAGAGCAAGAGACATTTTTCCATTTTCTGATATCCTCTTCAATCTCCTTTTTCAGAGTACTGTAGTTTTAAATGTAGAGGTCTTCACATCCTTTGTTAGATTGATTTCATTTTTTGATGCTGTTGAAAAGGGTGTTGTTTCTCTAATTTCTCTCTCACTGAGTTTTTTATTCATGTATAGGAAAGATATTAATATTTCAATGTTGACTTTGTTTCCAGATACACTACTGAATTTGCTTATTAAATTTAGCAATTTTTTAGTAGAGTTTTTGGGGTCTTCTATACAGAGATCATGTCATTTGCAAATACTGATAATTTAGCTTCTTCCTTTCCTATTGTTATTTCTTTCTCTTGTCTTATAGCTCTGGCTAATGATTCCAGAACTACACTGAATAGGAATGGTGATAGTGGACATCCTTGCCTTATACCTGATTTTAGATTGAAAGCTGTCAGTTTTTGTCCATTCAGTATGATGTTGGCTTTTCATCTGTCATGGGCAGCTTTTATCAGATTTAAATAAAGACCATCTATTCCAATTTTGTGTAGAGTTTTTATCATGAATGTGTGTTAGACTTTGTCAAAATCTTTTTCTGTATCTATTGAGGTGATCATATTTTTTTTGTCATTGACTCTGTTAATATGTCCTGCATCCAGCATAGCTTTCAAATTTCATGGGGGGCAGAGGGTGGGGGATGAGGAAACGAATACAAGAGGCAGAATACAGGAAGCTGAGGTCGAGTGGAACCTCCTTTCCTGGTGGGAGAAAAAGGACTGTCCAATGACTGCAGCACTTGGCAGGTTGATGTCACATGACACCCCTCTGCCTATCAACTTGATTTGCTTAGCTTGCTAAGGAGTGCTTATCCTCAGGGCTGGAATAGCTTGTTTATGTGGCTTGCATCTGGTGCTCCATTTTCCTAGACTGGCCTTGACTTAGACCTGTACATGTGACTGATCTCCAGCTTCAGCTGCTCTCCACATATATGGTGTATTACATTTATAGGCTAATGTATGTTGAACCTTCCCTGCATCCTTGGGCTGAATCCCACTTGGCCATGATGTGTAATCTTTTTATTTCCTGCATTCCATTTGCCAGTATCTCATTGAGGATTTTTGCATCTATGGTCATTAAGGAGATTGGCCTATAGTTCTCTTTCTTAGTTGAGTCTTTCTCTGGTTTTGGTATCAGGGTAATGCTTGCCTCCAGGAATGAATTTGGGAGTATTGCTTCCATTTCAATTTCATTAAAGAGTTTGAGAAGTAGTGGTTTTAGGTCTTCTCTAAATTTCTTGTAGAATTCAGCAGTGAATCTCTCATGGCCTGTGATTTTCTTTGTTGTTAGGTTTTTAATTATCTCTTAAATTTCATTGATTAATTTTGGTTTATTTAATATTTTTATATCTTCTTGATTCAGCTTTGGTAATTTATCAGTTTAATAATATCCCTTAGTTATCATGGACTGAACAGGTCCACAATCTCCCAAATGAGTGTATAGTGAAGTCTAAATAAAAATAGGTGAATGAAATGATTTCAGGTTTCCAGGAGGATCAAAGCCCTCTCACAGCATTTGAGATTCTCTCAGGGTTAAGATCAAGACCTTTGGGTCTCCAGTATTTATTTAGTTATCAGAAGAAGAGAAGGCAGTACTCAAGAGGGGCAGAACCACTCAAGGACTTCTGCAAGCAAAATATTAAATTAATCCACCCAGGAGTGAGATGCCTAGGGCTACAGTTCTTATCTACTTGAAGTTGGATCCTGGTGTCCTTGGATGTGATCTTGTCTTATCCTTTGAGGCTTTCCAGCTCCCTCTACAATTACAGGCCTCCATAGGGATCAGTAACTCAAAGAGGTTCATTTCCTATGAGTCCACCACCCATCTCCAGACAAAAACCCTAGGCCTTAGACAGATTCACAAGTAAACATGAAAAACCCATTGTTTAATTAAGTCCTGCTCAGGGCTGCTTCATAGTGGTCTCCATCAGTAATTCCTATGTATCTAGGAATCTGTCCATTTCTTCAGCATTTTCCATTTTATTAGAACACAAGTTCTCAAAGTAGGTGTAGATGATCTGGATTTCTGCAGGGCTCATTATGATTTTACCCTTATCACATGGATTTGAGTCTTTTCTTTCTGTTTCTGATGAGGTTGGCTATGGGTTTGTCAATTTTATTTAATTTTTCAAAGAACCAACTCTTCAATTCATTGATTCTTTGTATATATTCTTAGTCTCTAATATATTAATTTCTGCTCTGATCTTTATAATTTCTTCCCTCATATGAGCTTTAGACTTGACCTTTTCTTCTTTTTCTAAAAGTTTGGGATTTAACTTTAAGTTGTTTATTTCTGGTTGCTGTGTTTTCCTGATATGAGTATTCATTGCTATAATTTCCTTCTTAGGATTGCTTTAATTGTGTCCTATAATTTCCAGTATGTTCTGTTGTTATCATTTGATTGTAGAAACTGTCTAATTTCTTCTTTGATTTTATCTATGATCCATTGGTTGTTCAGAAGGTTGCTATTCAATTTCCATGTGCTTATGAAGTTCTTGTGGTTTCTATTGGCACTGATTTTCAATTTAATTGCCCTATGATAATATGCATGGGATAATTTCAACTCTGCTGCATTTACTTAATCATGTTCTGTGAGTTAATATATGGTCTACTTTGAAGAACATCTCATGCACAGCTGAAAAGAATATGTATTCTGATGGTGGGGTGGAACATTCTACAGACATATATTAAGTCCTTCTATTAAGTTTGGTTTAGTTTTAATATTTCACTGTTGATTTTTTGGTCTAGTTGATCTTTTGTGACAATGGGGTATTGAGATCCCCCCATACAATTGTATTATAATAGTGCTTATTTGATTTTTCATGTCTGTTAATATTTGTTTTATACAGTTGGGTGCACTGGTATTTGTTGCAAATATATTTATGATTACTATCTCTTCCTCTTGGATTGTTTCTTTTACAAGGATGTAGTAACCTTTTTTGTCTCCCTTAATCAGTCTTGGCTTGAAATTCACTTTGTCTGCAAATACAATAACTACCCTTGCTTTTTTCTGGGTTCCCGTCCCATGGAGTATTGTTTTCCATCCTTCCCTTTTAGTCTATGAATTTTTCAAGTTAAATGTGCTTCTTGTATGTAGCATATTGTCTTATCTTGCTTCTTGATCCACTCTGCCAATCTGTGTCTTTTTGATTGGTGAATTGAGACACTAATATTTATTTTTATAAATGATATAATTGACTTATCCTTGCCACGTTATCTTCCTGTTGTTGGCTCCCTTCCCTCCCTCTGTTTAATTGTTCTTTGCCTAATGGATTCCTTCTGTTGGGGCTCATGGAGTTGTAGTCCTTGTTATCTCCTTCTAGAATGTCCTTCAGAACATTTTGGAGTGCTGCTTTGATGGTCATAAATTTCCTCAGGTATTCTTTGTTATGGAAGTATCTTATTTCTCTATCAATTTTGAAACATAGTTTTGCAGGGTACATCAATCTGGCTTGCAGGTTGTTTTCCTTTACAGCTTGAAATATTTCAAGCTCTTCTTAACTTGAGGGTTTGTGCTGAGAAGTCAACTGTGATTCTCACGTGCTTACATTTACAGGTGATTTGTTTCTTTTCCCTAACAGCTTTTAATATTCTATTCTTGTGTTGAATCTTTGGAATCCTGACAATTATATGCCTGGCTATAGACTTTTCTTGGTCATTGCTAATTGGAGATATGCATCACTTACTGTATGCCAAATTATTTTTTCTTACCAGGGGCATTTTCTGCCATGATGTCTGTGAACAGTTTTTTTTTTTTTCTATCATTTGTACTATCTCCTGCTTTTTCACTGGCCCCAACAAATCTTAAATTATTATTCTTTGCATCATCTAACAGCTTCTGGATTGATTTCTTATGGTCCCTTGCTATTTTTAAGAAATCTTTCTTTTCATGAGTGCTAACCTCAAGCCTTTCTTCTATAACTGAGATTCTGTCCTCACATTGGCTCATTCAGATGCAGACACTTTCAATGGAATTTTTACTGTCCTGGATATCTGTTTGAATCTGTCTTAAGGATTCCATTTCTTTCCTACGTTGGGCATTCATGCTTCCATCATTCTCTTAAATTCCTCTATTTCCATTTATGTGTATCTGTTCTAGAGTCCCTTAGCATGGTTTTCATTGTGGACACCATCTCTTCAGTTATGAAGAGAAATTATTTCTGATTTGATTTTTTCTAGACCTCATTCAGTTGCTTTGTTGTTCCCACTCCAGAGATGCCAGGTGGGTGGCCTTTGGATTATTCCACCTCATCGCTCACTGGGTTTGCCTTTGATGAACTGGATTTCTGGGTTTGCATCTCATGTAAGTGTCTTCTTTTATTTTTAATTTAATCCCTGGTGTGATGCTTGTAAATTGCCTGTGGTGGGTTGCTTTACTGCTAGCATTTAGAACCCCTAGGAAATGGCTGTTTCTCTGAGGTGTTGAACAGGTGTATCTGGTTTTTGGGTTTTGAGTCTGTTGCAAGATCCTACCTCTTCAATTTTTAAGAGATGTGAATTTGTGGCCTGCTTGGCACAGCCCCTGTTTCTTTGGCACTGTTCCATAGTATTTTCTATGACCCTTAGTCAATCTCAGCCTTAGAATACCAGGAAGAACAGTTGGTTAGAACAATTATATAATTTTTGGCTAACATGGTACTATCAGCAACAACAATAGCATCAATCATAGCCAAGAAGATGACAAACTGAGGTAACCATTAAATTGCCCCTTTTAACCATTTGAACTAGATCTGTGGTTATACAACAAAATCTAAAACAAACCAGAAAATTATATGCAGTGTAGAAGCCCTTAATATGTCAATTTTGCCCTCAGAAGTTAAAATTTTAAAGGGGTTAGGGGAAAAATAAAGATCTAGAAGAAGAGGAACAGATTAGAAGCAAGGCTGGAAGACAAAGGGGGAGCATGTTAACTCTGGGAAACTGTTGCAGAAGACAGAAGGGAAAGAAGATGGAAGAAATAAAAGGAAGAAAAGAACAGAACCACAACCACAAACAGGCTAGAAACAATGTTTACACTCATATAAAGCAAAATCAAACAATGAAGGACAAAACAAAAACAAAACCACAAACACAACCACAACAATAAACAAATAAGAGGGAGAGAAAGAAAAAGAGAAAAAGAAGTCCACTTCCAGGCTTGTCTCTTCTGTCACTGGTTTACAACATGTGGAGACAGAGTCCAGATCTGCGCTGATTGATTCCAGCAAGCCAGCAGTAGCTTTATGATGGGGTAGTGGATAATCTCATCAAGTCTGCAGTTTATTTTCCCTGAAGTTCAGCCTGTATATTGGCTCTGGAGCCCATTCAGCCTACAGCAGTCAGTGTACCTTCTGTAGGCCTGAACTCCATTGGGAATTGCTAGATGAACCAAGCAGTTTTCAGAGTTCCGAGTTCAATTAGCCCCTCTCCAAGATGGGTCCCAGCCAATCACTCTCTCCCAAGGGAAGACAAAGCCCTCAGCACTCACTTCCAGCTAGTTTAGTCCTTCATGTCCACTGCTCCCTTCCACTGCTGTGTGTCTCCACGGAGGTCTCTGGTATTGCCAGCAGTCACTATGTGTCTGCAGGTTTGAACCACCTTCTCCGCAGTGAGTCCTGACTCCGGGAAAAGTTTCCACCAGTTACCTCCTCCTTCATGGAAGTTTCTCTCTTTGATCTTCCTGTAGGCTTCAATTCTTTCTTCAGATCCTTCCAGTGGGACCCACTTCCCTCCTTCTTGTCTTCCCCATGTTACTATATTCCAGTGTCAACTCTCAGAGTTGCTATATTCCAGTACAACTCTCAGATGCTCTTTTTCTGCTACTTACCACTTTTCCATCTTCTTTGAGTTTGTCATTAAGTGGAAATGCTCCCTTCTGCTTCAAGAGCCTTTTCTTGAAGAACCAGCTTATCACAACACCAGAAGTGGAACCAAAACTTGAAGTTCATTTGCAGCCCTGAGACCTGTGGGAAATGTAGTCCAATAGGTCATTTCTTAATGAATTGCTTAGTCAGTTTCTGATTCAGATAAGTTTATGACCTCCCTTTCTTATAATTTGAAGGAGAGAAGTTTTTCAAATTAACTTTTTGTAGAATCAAATTAATAATAGCATTCTGGAGCATAACAGTACATTTTATACCAAACTAAGACAACTAATTTAAAACATTTTCTACAGTTTATATTTTAAAACTATTTCAACTCAACTATTTGAGCCTTTAACATCTTAACAAGGTTATATTTCAAATAGTCATTATAACAAATGCCACTGAAAATATGTTAATAAAACAAATAAAATGCAAGGTTTCCTTGTTTATATTCAATATTGGAATAAACTTTACCTCCCGGTTTTCATTGAGTGAGATTAGTAGAGAACTGAGTGTCTTCCTCGTGGAGACTACATGTGATACTGAAGCAAGCACATTTGAATTCAAGTCACTGCTTTGTTGATTAATAGTATATGACCTAGGGCAAAACCTTCCTCACCCTCAGTTTTTCTATAAAGTAATAGCCATAGTAGTCATATAGGATGCTCTCAAATGGAATGATATAATTATATAAAAGCAATGGCTTGCCCTGTCTTAGCACTGTGATAAATAATCTTCCATAAAATTTTGCAGAGGAGTTATTGCTTGCATACGCATTTCTTCTCAAGACTGTTCTTCTCACACTTCTGAGTTTCTCCTCAGGTAGCTCAGACAATGTAAGGATTATTTGTATTCATGCTTTATTGAATTAGGTCAGTACTTTCCTGGAATCTGAAAAGATTTTCCTTCAGGGGTCTATCATTTAGCTCTTTATTATACAAATATCTAATAAATTAATGATATAAGCATAACTAGAATATTGATTATAATAATTATTATTGTTGCTACTGTTTGCCAGTGAATATTGAACCCAGGGCCTCATGCGTGCTAAGAAGCTACTTTACCAATGAAGTATGTCTCTAGTCTTCTTTATGTATTTATTTATTTTGACATAGGATCTTGCTAAATTGCACAGGCTATCCTTGGACTCATTATCCTCATGTCTCAGCCTTTGGAGTAGATGGGACTACACTATACTCAGCCAAATGCTAAGTATTATAATGATCATTTTATAGATAATATAAATGAATCATAGGTTGGCAAAAGTATTTAAGCCTTTATAAAATGACACTAATGAAACTGGGTTCAAATGTGTTATGCCTTGTATCTAGATGTTTGCTCCAAAGGCTCATGCACTTACAGGTGGGGCTTTCAGCAGGTGACTGGATCATAGGACATATAATACTCACATTGGATTAGTCCACTAATGAGTTTATAACTGGGTGTGATGTGGGCAGGTGAAGCCTAGTTGGAGGAGGTGGGTCACTGGGGACATGGCCTGGAAAGGTCTATCTCCCACCCTTCTCCCTTTATCTCTCTCTGCTTTTGCTTCCATGGCATGAGCTCTTTCTCCCCTGCAGTGCTCCTCTGCCATGGTTTCCTGCTTTGCAACCAGCTGACTATGGACTGATTTCTCTACAAATTGTAAACTGAAATAAACCTTTCCTTAATTAACTTTGGGTATCAGGTATTGTGTCTCAGTGTGAGAATAACCAAGACAAAATGTGAACTTTCTTACTCCAAAGACTGCTATTTTCATTATATCTCCAAACTTCATTAACTATTATTACGTTGCACATTGAGCATTCAGAAGTGAACCAAGCAGACCAATCCCTCACTAGAATGTTTGTCTCAAGTAATGGTTAAATCAGTTGCCTGGAGAGAGGACTACTGTTTCAGCCCTGGATTCTAAAATTCTTCAAGATAAACAGATTTGCTAGAATGCTCAATGCTTTGACCAAAAGGTTATGAATATTATTTCATGTAAAGATGTGATCATATAAGTGCTTCATGGTCCCCAGTAACATCTATGTACTAAACAAACAAACAAAGCCAGGAGGATGTAGGCAGTGAGCATCAGAAGGAAACTTCTGGAAGGAAGTTGGAACTGGGAAGAAGAAACCAACAGGGGGTGAATTTCTCCATTTTTATAGTTGATAGCCCTAAAAACTCCAAGCTTTATGATCTGAAGAATGAGATAAACCTTGGGGCAGAAAGATCACTGCAGAGCAGGAGTGAATGCTATAAAAGAAAAGGAAATGTTCCATGTTCCTTTGAAACTGAAATCTCTAGCTGGCTCACCAGGCAGGGAAGATCCTAAGCAGCCCAGCTGAAGTTTAAACTGAATGTAGATTGGAGCTTCTGCTTGAGGTAGAGTTTGCAGTTGGAAGTCAACCAAATTAACTCTCATTGAGACACAAATATCAGGACTTTCTGGAGGACTATGATATAATCCATGTGTTCCACAGTACATATCATATTCACTGTGTCTGAAATACATCTCCAAATTACCCATCCTAATGTATGTTCACATTTGTTCATTTTTGCTCTATATTTGTAAATTCTCAAACAAAGGTACACATAAAAGTTAATGATTACATCATATTTCACATCTTCTTCCCACCCAATCAACCCATTTCACCCACTTTTCCAGAAGTCAGACTTGAGTTTCTTAACAGGCTCTAGCTTAACTCTCTTGGATGCCACACTTCATAATATTTGCCTTTTTATTTGTTGAGTACTTCAACATATTGGTACTCAGAAAATGTATTTTTAATTAAGTTAAATAGTAACCAATAAGTTTAGAACACCACATAGTTATTTTTTTGTAAAAATAGCTTGCAAATTGAGATTAAGTGCAACAATCACCCAGATTTTGACCAAAAGCTATTTGTGGGTAGCTTATTCCTCTCTGGCTTCAACACAACCTCACTGGCCTTGCAAACAAAATCTTAAATAATGAATTTAATTTCCTTGTCTTTTCTCCACACATCACTGTCCAAGCTCACAGAGTGTCCATGCTGCTATACATTTAATTTTGTGTTATTAAAAGTTCATTTCCTTGTAAGAATAGCCTTGATCCTGCGTCAGGAAAGGTAAAACCAAAGATGGTTAGGTTGACAAGGTGCCACATACGTGTTCTCATGGTATACTTTCCTTCTGCTAAATATACAACTAAATAATACACATGATTATTACTTCAGTCTTTATGGTTTTGTTTAATGTTTATATCTGATCCAGAGGTCAGAGAAGCTAATGTTCTAATTGCCTTTTGTTTTTACTTGCAAAGGAGATATTAGGTGCAGGTTTTAGGCAGACAAAGGTATGAGATAATGCATATTAAATTACATAAAATAAGAAAAATATAAAATGATGGTAAAATGTAGTACTTAAGATAAAACATTATTTTAAATTGCTAGTTCTTGTCATATTGGTGTTATTCCTTAAAATTCATAATAGGACACTCTGAAGTCATCTCGGGATTTCCAGCACCTTGACAGTATTCCTAATTCAGCTGAATAGTGATTCAGTTTCCTTTTGGTAGCTATATCTCTTTTCTTTAAATGTGTAACACTGGGCCTTATATATAAAAATGGAGGTAAAGGTGCTGTCTTACTCACTTGTTGCTGAGACAAAATACTCAACACCTAAAGTTAAAGGAGGAAAGGTTTATTTCAGCTCTCAGTTTGTAGAAGTGTCAGTTCATAATTGTCTGGCTCCAAGGAAGGGTGGAATTACAAAGAAGAAATAGTTCATGCATGCAGAAGGCAGGAAGGAAGCAACAAACAATGACCAGTGGCCTTTTCTGTCTCTTATATTTTATTCAGGCTACCTGTCCTTAGGGTGGGTAGTATTCACCCAGGGTGGGACACCCTTAATCCTATGCAGAACTTTGCCAAATGAATCAGTGGGCTAATTTAGGAATCACACACCATTAGTCCCAGCATCACACACACTAGATCTAGCCACCTCCAAAAAGCGCCATCCAAGACCACCTGAGGCTTTGGGGAACATCTATACACAAACCACAACAGATGGTATTCAACAAAAGTAGCACATCTGCCCAAAGGTTTTAGGATCTTCACTAAAATATCACTTCTATGACAAAGGTCCAACTCTCCTATAAGATGAAGCAAGCAGCAGATTTTTGAAGTTGCCTAACAGCTGTCTTCCAGCTTGACTACTTCACTAAGTTTTATACTTTGATTTGTCAGAGAAATATAGTTAATTCCACAACTGAAGAACATGCAAAATTACCTGTTTAGCTTCTTTGAATTTGGGTCCTGGGAATTCTTGCACCTAAAAGATAAAAAGTGAATTTTTTATGTATTCTCAAGAATGAGAGAGAAAAACCCATACCTTGCTGTAATAACAATTGCAGTATTTAGGACTTATCATACTTAGATTTTAAAAGACTGTCTTAAACATTATCTCAGTTGATCCTCACAACACATCAACTAGGTAGATACCCCACATAATTAGGAGAGCAGTGATCCTCAGAGAAATGATATATAATAAATAACTTGTTCTAAAATTCAGCAGAATTTGAACCTAGACATTATATTATTGCTAAAATTGCTTTATTTATTCCCCAAAATATTTTTGGATGGGGGTAAGGAGCTGATTAATTTTTTAAAAAAGTATTTACACACTGAAGTTAATAATAAAATTAAAATTGATTTTGTAATGTTCTTAATTAACTAATTCAAAGACTAATACTCTCAGTGCAATTAGATAGGTATGATCTTTGTCATCAGACTTTGAAAGAGCAAATTCATTAGTAATTAAACCATGGCATGAAATTAATTTTAAATACCCCATGTCTACCTAGAAAGCCACCTCTCTAGTATTAATTTAAATAAAATCCTTTTGTTTGTCATAATTCCTTTAGGCAATAGAGCCACCTTGGCTTCCTGTTGGATTTGGTAATGACAATTTACTTTGGCTAGAAATTCGGTGATTGGTTAGAGCAGCCTTTCCATACAACAGGACACTAGTCAGGCAGGGACATGGTTCAGTGGTACAGCATCTGTCCAGCACATATGAGGCCCAGGTTTCTATCCCCAGGACCATGAAACAAACAACCCAGGAGATTTTTATGTGGCCTGCATATTACTGCTTTGGTGTAGTTTGTGAAACAGCCTTTGTAGTATTAGTAGGCAGAATCTTTAATCAATCATCTAGACTCAGAGTGTGTTTTAAGATCTCCAAAAGAGCATTTTAAATTATGCTTTTGTATTCACATTACTACACACTTGAAGGAAGAATATTGTCTGAGAACATGTACTGTAATTCTTCCATGAAGCTGACAACAAAGACCTTCAGCAAACCACTTAACCTCTCAGTCTCTATCTCTCTAATATGTAGTATGATAATAGCTACCTCAACAGGCTACTAATGAAAAAATGAATACTCAGGCATAATGGCACAGGTTTGTAGTCCCAGTCTCTGGGAAGCTGAGGTGGGAGGATCTCCAGTTCCAACTCAGCCTGAGAAATGTAGTGAAATTCTATCAATCAATAAATAAATAAGGCTGAGGATGTAGCTCTGTGTCAAGACCTGAATTGCAATCACTATTTCCACAGATGATTAAATGAGTGGCATAAAGCCCTTAGAACAGAACCTGGTTTACATTAAGTCCTGCAGAAATATTAGCTAATATTGCTTTTGTTAACAACCCGATAACTGAGCTTTTTATTTTCTCCACCAACCCCTTCCTTTGCTACCTGCAAAATAGTACCTTGGTTAATTCTCAGAGTAGGGACAAAAAATATCATTAATAAAAGAAAAGTTTCACAAAAGAAGAAAGGCATTAATTCTTTTTTTTTTCAATGAAATTATAGACAAGTATAGGTTTTAGGTGAGAGATTTTAAAATGCAAAATATGCAATATTCAGCAAAAAATATTTCTCTCGTCTTCACATTATATATTATTTACTTGTAAATATTTAGATAGAACTTCAAATATTTCCCTTGATTTGGCATATAAGATGTTAAAGCTATTTCTGAAAAGTAGTTGTCTTGGTTATTTTTCTTCGCCGCTGGGACAAAATACCTGACGCCCAAAATTAAGGAAGGAAAGGTTTATTTCACTTACAGTTCGTGGAAATTTCAATCCGTATTTAGCAGATTATAAGGCAGAGTGGCACGTGGCAGAGGGCTGCATCTCAGGGCGGCAGCACAGCAAAGCAGCTAGCCACACACCAAGGCAGAAGGGGAGGAATCTCTCCAAGCAGCTTCCTCCTCTCCTTACATATGCAAACTATCCACCCCAGGGTGGGTGTAGCTCTCACACCCACAATCATTCAACTCTAATAGCCTGCCCCATGTCCACATGAGGCATTGGGGGGACACACAGACATAAACCATAACAGTAGTGAAAATTGGAAAGTATGTAATTGGTCAGTTTTAGGGAAGAATTACTAAAAATGCCAATGTAAGCTTCTTTCTGTGCCTCCTAACTGACAGAATAAACTGAGGCGGAGGTTCATAATTCTTTTACTTAGGTCAAGTCAATAATATCTATGTGTATTGTAACATAAAGTGCCAATTGAAAAATTCGTGAAAAGATCTTGAATTTCAGTTCTGCAGTTAACCAATGTGTTTAGGACTTCTCAGAGAGTATTTGTTTTTTGTACTGTGCAGGCAGCCCCTGCGTTCACTGTGGGACGGTATCCTGAGCAGATATGGGGCCAGTTAATGTAAGCCATGTTTGCGGTCCTAATTTTCCACATTACTCTAAGAGATAGTGTTCTACACAGTAGGCTGCTAATATAAGGTATAGTCTGCCATGCATTCCAGACTAATTTAGATCACTTCTTAGTTTTGGACAAGTCTCTCATTATTTTCAAATATCACTTTCTTCACTGGTAAGATGATGAATGCAAGTGATCTCCTACAGCCTGGGGTCAGTGAAATTACATGGTGTATCTGGATGGCCTTGGTAAGCAGTGTTGCTATCTGAACTATGTTGACAATGATAAAATCAAGAGGAAGACTATTAGAATTGTAAGTGAAAAAGCTCATTCTTCTCTCCAACTTAAAATTTTACCACTGCATATAATGAATTGCTTCTAGAGAAATAAGATACAGTGGCTAAGTAGCAGTGTAAATGGAGGACACTCAACAGGAAGGCAAAATTGAGTATAAGTTCAGAACTTTCTCACATCCCAGCAAGACTCCTAAAGGACTCAAATTGGCACATAGAACCAGTGCACCATCCAGGCTGCCAGTTTTGTCCCCTGCTCTGTCGAACAAGTTGCAATATGTTGTAGTTATTCCCAAATGAGCTGTGTTTTCTACATCATACTTTTACATGTATTATTTGCTCTGACTAAAACATGACTTTTGCTGTTACAAGTGCAGTGACCTTCTACTCAGCCTTTATAACAGTTCACGTTTACTTCATCCATGAAAGCATTCCTGACTTTCTCAGGGGATTGTGCACTTCCTTTCTGTGCTCATCATAAGTGAATCACAGCTGGCACTTGTCACATAGTTGGAGTATTAACTCTGCAAACCAATCTTCCCTACTGGATTCTGAAGTGCCAGGTGGCAGGTATAGCAACAGAGTTGGAAGGACAGGCTCTGATGTCACAGTAAAGGGATTCAAACCATAGCTCTACCACTTCCTAGCCATGGCAGGTAAAGAAATTATTCATTGACCAACTGAGGCATATAGGAGTGTATATTTAGGAAGCCACAAAATTTAATGAATTAAATAAGTAAAGTTCTTAGAACAATGTCTAACATATATTATGAATTCATGTTGGGCATAAAAATTCACCTCCTTAAACTCCAAATGAACATTCTGTGTTTGAGACATAGTGGGAATCTAATAACAGCATAAATGGATAGTGATTTTTAAGTCCAATTACACAAAGAAAAATAAAAACTACTTTTAAAATAAGTCACTGTATTATTATCCTTAAAAAGTATAATCTTGAAGAGTATATTTGAAAACTAAAATCACTAAATTATGTAATTTGTGTGTGAATTTTATGAAAAAAGTGGGACTTACTAAATAAGAATCCTGCCTAAACTCATTCATTCTTTGATTTGGGCAATAAACAAATAAAAATGAATAGAAAATAGAATTTATTTAGCTCTTTAAAGGATTTAACACACCAAAACAACAAAAAGCAAAGACAGTTACTGAGTTATGATTTTTCGTGTTATAAAGATCAGCATTACAGATATTTTTAAATTAATTTACAAACAATGAAATTTCTTTTCAAATGTTAAGTGTTTTCTAACACTTTCGAAACACTTATGAAGTTTTTATGGAAAATAAATGTGAACAACATTTGAAAATATTTGAAAAAACAGAGTAAAGTGATTTGCTTTGTCAGATCTCATCACATAATTAACATATTAGAAACGAAACGTTAAATATTGTATGTTGATATGTTGGAATATTTAAGCGCCAAGGAAAAGATTATTAAATAAATTATCCTGAATAAAGTAGTAAACAACATTTTAGAAACATAAAACTGTCTTAATATATACGCTAAAATTTATTGTAAGTTAATAAGAGAATAAAATATTAAAAATCAAATAGAAGAACTAGAAGAAAAATGGAAATAAGTATGTATGTAATCATAGCATGAGCCAGGCATAGTGATGCATGCCTGTAATCCTAGCACTTGGGAGGCTGAGGCAGGAGGATCGTTGTGCACTTGAGGCCAACCTGGGCTACAAAGTGAACTCAAGGCCAGCCTGAACTGCATAGTGGGACCCTGTCTCAAAAAGAAAAAAACAAAAAGTCATAGCATGAATAAGTCTTTGTAGGCACAAAACTAAAGGGAAAGAAAACAATTCATAAGATTGGTAGATAAAATACATGAAGATTTAAAACACCTGACATAACAATATATCTAGTGGCCAAGAGCATGAATTTAGAGAGAGACATATTTCATTTGACAGGCTACTTGTTATGGTTTCTATCTAGATGTTTCCAGAGAACGTCCTGAGCTCAGAAGCAAGGTTCATCATAGGGGTGTCACCTGGAAGTGTATATCTCCTTTCTGGTTCCTCTTTTCTTTCTCAGCTTCCTAGCCACCATGAAGCAAGCAGTTTGCATCCACAGTGCCCCCCTACCTTGCTGTAGACCACGCGCAGCCCTAAACTTCTAAACTGTGATCCAAAATAAACCTTTCTTCCTTTCAGTTGTGAGTGTCATGTATTTTGTCACAGCACTAAGGAAATTGACTAAAACATTACTCTGTCATAGAGTAGGTATGAGCTTCAAGCAAAGGACATAACACTGGGTGTGTCATAGAGGTGCAGTGTGGTGGGTGTATAATATATTTATTTTTTAGAATATTTATATTGATAAAATATTAATTTTATGAGTTTTGTATTATTAAAAAATGAGAACATAACAGGAAAAATATCAAAAAATAAAGTATTGATTTTTTAAATATTTATTGTTTATAAACAAGCATCAAAATTTTCAGTATAGACTGTTTTTTGGTGTATACAGTAAAAAAAAAACAGAAATAAATTCCTATATGAACTACAATGAAAATATCAATAGAACTGTACAAAAATTTTTTAGTTCAATTGTTAGAGCTAAGCCAGCCTCATACAACAGCACTTTCATACACATGTATGGCTTACACTAAAAGCACATGTGTTTTGCTTTCCTGCCCTTTATTAGGACATTGTGAATATCTCACTGGTCTTGCTGTTTTGCCAGAAAGTTCTTATTATATTAGTCAATGTGTAGTTAACAGGAACATAAAATATCGATAAAATAAAGTATTAAATTCTTACTATGTATTGCACATTTTTAATATCAACATTTTATATCAGCAGTGTACTTGCTTACAAAACCTAAAAGGTAACATCAGAAATAAATTGCTATATGAAGTAAAATGACAATATCAATAGAACTCTACAAAAAATAATTTTTGTTTCAATTGTCAAAATCAAAGCAGTCTTCACACATGACAACTGCATGTTCTGTGCACACACTTCACTTTCACAGACAACACATGTGCTTAACTTTCCTTTCCTACGAGGAAGACCATTCTTGTCACCTCTCTTGTCTTCCTGTTTTGTCAGGAGCTTCCTACTATATTGTACAATGTGCAGTTAGCAGGAAAACAAGATATCAATAAAATAAAATATCAAATATGAAAAAATATCAAATATGTAATGAGTGCTTAGAATAGACATCAATATTTTCACATCAGTTATTTACTTACTTACTAAACTTAAAAGATAACATCAGAGATAAACATCTATGTGAGCTACAATGCAAATACCAACAAAAGTCTACCACAGAAGTAATTTTTGCTTCAACTGTCATACCCCAGGCAGTCTTCACACATCAAAACTGCACGTTGCATACAGAAGCATAGCTTTCACTGATAGCACATATGTTTTGTTTTCCTGTCCTTTTCTTGTAGGGCACAGTTAACATCTTTTTGGTTTTCTTGTTGTCATAGTAGAGTTTTGTGATGCTGTGCCTGCCTGTTCATCTGTCAGTTCACCAGTGTGCTCCATAATATATATATATATATATTTTTTTTGCGTAGTTCTCTGGGCAGAAATATTTTGTTTTTCCCCTTCTGTAAAAGCACAGTTGAGTAAAACACAGTCATTGACCAACACTTTGTGTTTCTAGTGACATCACAGTTGATGCATTACTTAACATCTCCTCCTCCTTTGGTTTTGTTGTACAAAAGTAACCATCTCAGTTTTTGTGTTTTGTTAAGGTTTCCCTATTAATATTTCCATCATAAGGTAATGTTGCTCTCAATAGTACCAGTTTATTTTCCTTGTTACATATGAGGCCAATGCTATATCTTTCTGAAATCCAAAGATTGTACTGTACAAGTCTCTGTTTTGAACTTATGTCTCATTTGGAATTTCTGCTTTGTTCCTACATATGATTCCTATGCTGGTAAACATGTGTCCTGTTAGTAAATGTAAAATCAATTGGAAACCGGTAAACCAATTGCTGAATGTCACATTCTGATTAATTTGAGAGACAGCAGCAATAAGTCTATTTACAGAATTATTCCTCTTATTATTATATAGATAAGGACCTGGTGGCTGAATTCCAGGATAAATTTCTAAATTGAAAGCATACTAAGCCTCTTCACCTACAAGAGCATAAATTTTTATGCCATACTTGAAGAGTTTTTTAGTCATATACTGCCTGAATCTACAAAGATTATGAAATGCTGAGAGATGTTCAGCAATAGTTATGTATTCAGATGGTGTGTAAATTGTTTGACAATTACAAATCTCTCAAACAGTGAGCAGATACCAACCATCATATCAGTTTTTGTCTTTCTTGGCCACCGGTTTTATCATCAAACCTCATGCAATTTCAAATGAAACCAAATCTCCTCAACATCATTGTTATTGTACAAACCTCAAGCCCACACCCATTCCTTTTCCATAAGCCTTTTACATTCCTGTGACTACCATGAGAAAGCCCAGCTAAGTACAGCAAACCTGAGAAAGCCTTCAGTTCAGCTAGTGAATTGTCATAATAAATGCATTTTTTAGTATGTCTATTGGTGCATATAGAGCAATTTACTTGTGTTTTGCATTTGTGTATTTCACAATATCTTATAGAATTTCATTTGTTCCGATTTCTAACATTGAACGGCAGTGCTGGCATTCTCGCCAATAAGTTTCACCCCTGCTAAGATCCTCACTATATTTTTAGACTTATTTCAAACATTAAATTGTTCTCTTTGGTTACATGACCATTTTGACTAGTCAAATATGCACTCACATTACTGTTTTCTTCATCCTTTGAATCAGGGAGGTCTTCATTACCTGTATCTGTATCAGTCAATTCTTGCTCCATTTCACTGTCACAGGAACTTTGCTCACATGGCCAAAGTCAAATTCATTATCATCTTTATCATCCATGCATGAGTAATCTGATGATTCACTTCTGATCTCTTCCAAAGTTTGCAAATCTAGTTTTTCATGTGCCTTTGTACTGAATTGGGCTACTTCTACAAGAAAAATCAAAACAAAACATTTTTAAAACAAATCTTAAATGCATAGAAATTTAATGATGAGCATTTCATGGGCAAAACTCACTTGTTGCTGCTTTGGAGCTCCTGGATACAGCTTGCTGTTTGTCTGCCAAGTGGATGAATGCACAGATGTGCTTTGCTTTCCTCAGGTGTAGCTACTGTGAGTCACATCCACATTCCATTTTTATGCTAAAATGCACGTTTTCATAATAAAAGAGTGGTGTGGGTGTATTTTACTCCCTGTGATACTCAGAAAAGCATATATAAAATCTGTTACACAGAGCATTATATGTATAAAAAATCCCAATTGGACACTTTTGCACATGTGCACACACCTTGCTATTCATCATACCAAGTAAGTAGTCACAAAGATTGCTTCCTGGCCCCCCAGGTGCAGCTACTGAGATGCACAGGTGCCTACTATTATGCAAAAGTACAAATTTACAATAGAAAAATATGGGATGGGTTGTTGTAGGCTAATGTTATGCCCTATGGGTACCTCTATATACCTGAATTTTCTAATCTGTAAAATAGTCATAGTAGTACAGTAATGGATATTATTACATAATAACTACCATATGAGAGATTTTTGTAAGGAATAAATAAAATAGTGTTATTAAATACTTAATATGAACAGTGAAATGGCAAATGGAAGACAGAGAAACCTTCAAAATATATAATACACAAAGATGCAGCATTATTAATATAAAAAAATTTCTTATACATTTACATTAAAAATGAATCCAGACAAAAAGACAAAAACATGCAATTCACCCATAAACAATAGGAAACATAACCAGCACTAGAACAAAAAGTCATTCCTACCTGTTAAGGCTAAGAGTGACTCTTGGCTTTTGTATTTTCCAAATTTTCTACAACAAACAACTTACATTGAAACATGTAAAGTACTAGGGGATTGCTTATTGTATTTGCAGGACAAGCAAGGCCTTAAATGAAGATAGCACTTAGTCTTCCAGGTTTAAGAGTCTACTTTTCCTTTACTGTCTAAGTTAAAAGACTGGATCCCTTGATCTGCATACTTTCACAAAATCTGGATTCCTTTACAGTATTTCTAAAGTTCCTAGAACGTTCTTACACATCCTGGGTTTTGCTTGTTACCTTTTGTCCTGAGACACTGGCTACACTGGCTTTCTTGCTGATTTCTCATCACCTTGTAACTGGTCACCCTTGTCCTGCTTCAATCAACCCAAGAAGATTAAGAGAAAAAGAAGGAGAAATGGGAATAGAGGGGGTGGTATTGAAATAATTAGTTGCCTAGTTTTTGGTGAAGATAACACACACTACTCATATTACAGTATAAAAACAGACTATTACATGAAATGCACATTGTATAACAACAAATTTCATGCCTTAAAATGTTCTACAGTAAGGTGTTTGTCCTCAATGCAGTTTGCTGATATGAATTGGAGGCAGATTTTAGGGACATATTTTAAAGGAAGACATAATGAGATTAGTTTACAACAATCCAGACTACTATTTCAAATAGATTGCTATCCTTATTTCTCTGTGCTTCTGCTTTTTTATTGCTTTCTTCCTATGACCTTTAACTGGGAGACATATATAAAAATTGCACACTAATGTTTCAACTGATTCCTTTCATTGTTATTGGTAAGTTTTATACATAAGGTTCTTATTGTCCCTGTAGAAAGGAGAGGTAAAATCAATTTCCTCTTTAACATATTGATAAACAACTCCAGATATAAGAGGTAGGGAGGAGAAACTAGATTTACCTTTGTGTGACCTACGTAGGAATGCTGGAAAAATTAATTCCAGAATATTATGTCAACATTCCTTGAAGTTGTGGATATGATTTACATAGTAGGTCTTCTCCATCCAGCCAGCTACTTTCATCTCGATACTGTAAATTGCTTTCATTTTCCCCCTCCGATCTGTGTGCTTGGGGTATTGTTGGGATAAATTATGGAACTGAAAATGGTGTGTAGATTGTCTAAGAAATTGAGTGCAGTCAGCCTTAAAAGTGCTGGATGATGTGCTAAAGCAGCTACCTCACCCTGGCCATGTCCCATATGTCGTCAATGAACAGCTGCTTTTAACTTTGCCTTTTGCCCAGAGCGCGAGAGCTGCTGGATTTATTGAATTAATAACCACTCCATTATGTGTGTTTTGTTTTCCTGTGACCGTGAAATCTGGCTGTAATGTTAGGAAAGTGTAAGACAGGTCTCCTTAACAAACAAGGCGCTATCTATTTTTTGGGTCATTATTTAATGCTTAATCTTTTGGGTAGAAAATAATAGGGAAATCCTTTCAAATCTGGAATAGAATGTTTCTAACAATATTGAGTTAAAAAGGAATTTTATGGGTTACATAGATAGATAGAAGCGGGCTTTCACTGTGATTTGTGGTCTGAAGCATAGCTACTGACTGCAATGTGTTTGTGATTGAATAGGTTTTTTTTTTTTTCTTTGCCAGTATTTTCTTTTTTAAAACAGAATGTTGTAATACACAGATATATATGTATTTCTTTCTTAGACACTTATCTAAATACTTTCTTCAGAAAATGAAGGGAAAATAGAAGACTATCTTCCTTCTACACCCTGGGTCATTTCCTGAAGAGTTTTGAATTCAGTAAGAAAGGCAGGATTTTAGCAGAGGTGGAATGTAGCACATGTGGAAAAGGTTGGACCAACGACCTTTAATTCTTTGACCAAGAAGGTGTGAGATAAGTCTTCTATCAAGAAGTTTCAGCCAGGACCATTTTGATTAATGGCATTTTTCTTTTTTCTTTCTTTTGTTTTCCTTTCTTTTTCTACTTTTTTTTTTGAGTTAGGCAAGCTCACTATTGTTCACATTTCCTAACTTCTATTCTTCCCACCATGATTTTGTAGAAAAAAATACAGAAAGTAAATGAATCTTTTTTTTGTGAGCTGTGTCTCACCTCCTAGTTATTATTTTCCTGTTGCTGCTACTAGTGGCAGAAATGGTGAGCTTTGGAAGAGTTAGAACATTTTACCTTTGAAATTTTATCTTCATCTGAGTATTTCTTGGAAATAATAGTAGTAAAGATAACACAATTTGTTGATTAAAAAAGATCTGAAAGATTACCTATTTAATCTTTCACTTTACTGATGGGGAAACTAATCCTTAGGAATGATTTTTAATTTGCATAAGATTATAACAAACTATTATATCAAATTTCTATGGATTTCTAATTTAAAGTATCCTCCACCATGAAGCTAAGAGGAAAGATATGTATTTTTAAAGAAATTTAGTCATCTCTTGGTTTGTTGTTTTTGATACAGAATTTCTCAAAGTTATCGAACAGTAAATAAAGACTCTCTAGGCAGTCTCTTTTAAAATCGGGTTTATAAGCTGGGATTTAAGACTATAGTGTTTTAGAAATAAATGGCTGTAGCAATGTTTCTTAAAAATTTTAAGATCCTGAAATGTCCTTTGAATTACTTGAGTAAAATTAAATTTTGTTTAGCATGTTATCTTTCATTTTTTTTCTAAAATTGGGTAATTCCACATAGCCACTTAGCAAGTGCTTCTTGAAGTCAGGCACTGTACTGTGTGTGTCACTGATCCTCAATGCGACCTTCTATAAAAGACATAATGGTCCTTATTTTAACAAATCGAAAAAACAAGAATTAGAGCTCTAGCAATTTGCTTAGTGTTATAAAAATAAGTGATTGTGCTGATATTGAAATCCCTGTCTACAACAGGTCAATGCTCAAGTTCCTTTCATTATATCCATCTCTATGTTAGTATTCTGATCCCCACCAAAACAAGAAAGGAAAGAATTTGTCACTTTTGTTTTGAAATGTCCTACAAGAGGAACTGAGGTAGGGTCTCATTCTGATGCTGCCACCTCTGCACAAGCACAGACCCTTACACTTTTACTCAAGTAATTGTGTACAACCCAATGTTGCCTAACTGCAAAAAGCCTTGACTGCTGGTTAAAATCCAAGAAGGGCTACTGCTTTTATGTCATACTTTTATTTGTAATTTCCGGGGCAACTTAAGCCAATTAAAATATTTGCAAAATATAGCAGAAATGTAAAAATGCATATTATAATCTATAAAATTAGATTCAATTGGACAAACATTTATTGGCTCCCCAAAGCAAAATGTTTACAGGGAATGATATGCAAAACTATATATTTACAAAATCAGTCAGGAATCTGTTTCAGTAGTATAAAGATGGTTAATTAGATCATTTAGAGTAGTGTTTTGGGTCATTATTTCTACATTAATATGAAAATGAAATAAACTACCCAAAGAAAGAATGCATTTAGAGGAATCTGGAAATGATTTGTAGATAGACAGATTATGTGTTTGTGTGGGGCAATGCTAGTCTAATTTGTTCAGGGCCTTGTAGCCCCCCTGTTATTTTCAAGTGTTTCTGCTGCTACCATAGTCAAAGGACATCGACACCGCAGCACTGCATGACTCCAAGATCACCTGACTGTGTGACGGGATGTCCTCACATCTCCAAGTGAGGCAAATAAAAACTTACCTTACTTTCCTTGTGTATTAATATTTCCATATATTAACAACCCTGAAGTTACTTATGTAATTCTTTCCTTAAATTTAAGAAATTATGAAATAACTGTTCAAACAGTTTTGCTAGAATTGTGTATAATTGACTGGCAAAAATAGAGCAGTAACTACACTCTGTTGTCAGTAGAACTGACTCCTGAATCATGTCCTCAGCTTTTCAGCTGAGAGGTAAGAAGAAGGGCCCTAACACAGTGTCCCAAATGTCAGAGCAATTTCTTCTCACCAGCCTCTTACTTAAAAGAAGGCAAATTCTTCTCCCAGCACAGCACAGCAAAATTTAAAACCTCCAAACAAAACTCTCACCTCTAAAACATACACATTTAACATGAAAACTACCTGAGAGATTGTGATATTTAATATGAAGTTGATTCGCTCCATAAAATAGAAGTGTGTTATTTCTCAACCACATGAGTAAGATAGAGGCTTAACTTATAAGTTGATTTTTATTTAGAGTTGACTCCAAATAAAGGAGAAATTCTGCATGGTAGCTGTCATGTTGTCTGTGTCCATAAAATAGTTGCACATGGGTATTGGCAGCTGACATCTAATGACAGATTCTGAGCTGCCATCTCTTGTAGGAATGACTGAGATCTTTCATAAACTTATGGTGGTAATACAATTTTTGACTGATATAGTAACTAATTAAAGAGACTAGGGCCCTGCATCAAAGTCCAGCATCTCCTCCCTACTACTATGCAAAGAGATAGTATATTAGGAAAACAAACATTACTCTACACAACATCTACTAGATAATTTATTTATCAAAGAAATGTAAGTAATAGTTTACTTTCTATTCAAATACTCTGACCCCTGACCTTAGCTAAACTACACATAAAACATGCACATGGGTTTCAGAAACACCTACAGTACATGTCAGTAAGATTTAAACATTTTAAAAATGTACTCGAATAAATAAATTGAATCTGCTTATTTAGACTAAAATGTCCAGGCTTAACTCAAGCAGTTTTATATTTTACATTGTGCTCAAGAAAAAAAGACCCTTGCTGAAGCTGTTGAGGTGCTTGTGTCCGTGTGCACAAACAGGGCCAAGTCCTGTTTTGCAAGCAACTACTGGCATGAAGGCAGCAGGTGAAAATGTTCCTAAAGGGCCACATTCTGGAGAAGCCAAATATTTAAATTCCGTTTTTCATATTTTTCATAGCTTTCTAAGTAAACCTTTTGCTGTTACTGCATAGACACAATTGCAGTGCTCTCTGTTCTTAAATCAACTGAGTTCACCTGTGCTCGGCGGTGGTTGATTTTCCTGGGTGGTCTGGGAGAATTGCCTCAGGAGACAGCACTGACACAGTGTAATCCGGATGTTACAAAGGTATGTAAAAAGCCACGTCTTGCAAGTTTAGTTTATGTGTTGTCTGGTCCTTCACGTGGAAATAGACATTCTTTTCAGCTTTTTTGGAATCTCTGTGGAATGAATGGGCATGAAAAGCTATTAACATTGATTTTCTTAATAAAAGAGATAAAGTGAGACTTTGAGCTTGTTGAGAAATGAAAATATGTACAAGGAAATGAACACATTTTTAGAACGTAAATTCAAGTTGAACACTTGTATGTTGAGTCTGTGTGTGACGTGACTTTGTTCTACCCTAGTATCTATCGTTCCTGTGTCAGTTAACAGCGTTTAACAAAACAGCGTTGCATGTCTATTTGTTAAAATGTGAGGGACAGTGAAAGTATGTTTGGTGCACAGTATGGTATCACCAAACATCAATTGGCCGCATATGAAGTTAGAGAGATTATTAATCTGCTCACTGAACTGGGAAGAGATGCTGTGAGGAGATTGCTTCAGGATGGAGCGACTTGAGCCAGAGCAGAATCCTCCTGGAGATGGAACGCGCGAGAACTCACCGACCGCCCTGGAAATGCAGTCACCACCCAGCACCTAAAGAACAATGTAGCGCCAGCCCTGTCTACCGCTCAGAAAGAGCCATGTCAGTTAGTTTAGTAAATCAAAGTGGCATCCCCCTCTTGCACAAGATGACTGATAGAGCAGTCCAAAACCATGCAGTCCAGGCCTGCCTGAGCCACCTGGAATTTAAAGTTAAGGCACTGGCTTTACTTACAATGCATAAGGAGCCTACTTTTTCAGTGTGACCTTTCGCTCATTTTAGAGAATTAAATAGAGCTTACCAAGAGGTAACCTTCTCTCTCTTTCATGCACCTGCACACATCCCAAATCAAGAATGCTGAAACTGAATGGTCCTGGAGTGCAAGGAAACAGCGATGACCTTTTATGAGCAAGTCTTCCCGGGAAAACACCTGCAAGGGAAGGCCTTGATATGAGCCTCAATGTCAAAAGAACTGATAATTTGAGAAAACATTTAAAGATTCAGAATTTATTTCCAAGATAGTCCCAAAATCCCAGGAAAGAAAAAACTTGTTGAAATTAAATGAAAAAGAAGACAACAACAAGAAATATATTCTTATCTTGAGCTGTATGGATTGAGGGAAAAACCTATGCCATGCAATTATTTGAGGGTCACAGGGATGCATATTTGAATAATTTCTTATAACTAGTTATCTTTAGCGAGAAATCCTAAGGAGGCATGCTGCTTAGAATTATTCCAGCAAGAAATCCAGTGTAAATGGTTCTAATCCTTTCTAGTCAAATTAATACGGTGTGGTTGTCTTATGGATACAGGCTCAGTTATCTTTCTTGTTGACACATATAAGAAAATTCCGGCTGGGCACACATGATTTACTCTTTCTATCTGGAGCAGGACTGTAATCATTTACCCCTTTTCAAGTTGAATTTGGCAACTTTACTTGCTGCTTGCATTTTGTGAAAGTGAAAATATATTCTGCAGCTTTTGATGTGTTGATTTGTAGGAAGGTAAAGACAGCTGCACACGGTCCCTGGAGATGGGCTCAGTGGCTGAATGAAGACCTCTAGTGCTATCTTGTTAGCCAAGATAGATCTCCATCCTGATGAACCACAGCTAGTCAATAGCAGGGGCTCTCAGTGCATGCGATCAGAAGCCACAAATCAGTTTTCCATGGGACTTAGTTATCGGCATATTGTGCCGTAGGCTATGCATACTGCTACTGTCTCGACTGTAATTTTTCTCCCAGTGAAGTTTTTAAAGTCGTAGGCTAAGACTTTAACCATGCTTTGTTGGCAACAATGCTGTCACTAGACGGCCAGATATCAATTCCCATCAAATAAATTGCTACATTAGTGTTCTCAGCCTCTCATTATCAAGGAGGTTGAATGCTAGCAGGATTCCCCACTGTTATGTTTTCCTCTCCAAAGTGTATTTTCAAATGCCTCCTTACTTATGGCCAACACATGTGTATTATACTGATGCATATGCATGGGCTGATCTGTTGCACGTTGAAGTCTCTAACACTTGTGTCTGAAGTTTTACAATAGTCCCTGACTAGGTCGTAATGTAACTAGCTTCTTACCATCTTATCTACTTTACCTCCAAATGCATCTTCCTAAAATACAAATCCAGTCCTCTTTTTTAGAATTTCCTCATGTCTCTGTATGTCTCAAGTGGGATCCTTAAAAAATATCTTTGTGTTAGGGTTTCGGAGACTCTAAAATGTATCACTTTACTAGTGAAAATAGTTTTCTTTGGTCACCAAAGAATCTCCAGAAAGTGGTCAAGGGCTTCTTTTTTATAAAATTATAGTTTAAACATGGGCACCAAGGCCATGTGTGAAATACTTGTGCTATTGACTTTACCCTGTGTTGAGAGGATTGGTGGTTGTTTTTGTGAGTAGATCCTTCTCCCTAGTGCTCTGAGCAGACCAAGCCTGAAATACAGATCTTCCTTTCAGAAACAGGCTACTGTATCTCTACTGGCTGGGTTTCTTCTCAGAAAATCCCATTGTGCACCATGGTCTCTAAGAAGATCCCACTAGCATTGCACACTGTGCGCTCTGATGGGGAGAGTTCCAATCCTTCTATACTCTGATGGCAGTGAAATTCTCCTGGAGGAAACTTTTCTCCATCTTTGGCAGGGTGAGCTGTTAGCTGGATCCCTCCACTCTGGCTTAAAATCACCAATATCATGATTGGTTAAGAACGGCACTTGTGAATGACATATGGTGCCCTGTCTCAAATGGCCCATCCCTCTGAGCAGTCAGTAAACCAGGACAATCCAATAACTCTAAGCTCAGACTCCTCCGTCTCCTTGGACCATCTGCCTCTCCAGCCTTGGTGACAGCAGAGTGCAGCTCCCTGTGACTGCCTTTGCATTACTTCCTCTTCTAAACACTTAGTTTACTAAACTCTTAGTCATTCTCTGTCTCAACTCAAGCTTCACATCTCTTTGGCATTTACAAAAGTTAAAGAAGAAAAAAGATACTCTGTTTAAATGAGAGAGGTTGAGCCTCCTTGGGAAAGAAAGAAGGACAGTGTGGGAGACGGGTAGCAGGGATAATTCATGGAGCCCAGTCCAAAGGAAATGGTAAAGGTCACAATCAAAGGTGCAGAGGGACAGCATTGTCAGCCTGCTCTTAGCCCAACAAGGCAAAGCAGACCTATGAATCATAACCACTGGTCCACAGGTAGCTATCCCCACTCCAACAGAGTCATGGCTCAAACCACCACTTCCTCTTGTTGGGACCACTGTAATATTGCCTTCTACATGGTTCCCTGGTTTCTACCCTTACTATGCCTTAGAATAATCTCAACCCAACAGCCAGATTCAGTCTTGAATGCCATTCAGATCTTGTTGCTCCCTGCTGGAAGCTTCCCATCCCCCTCCCACAATTGCCCAGTTCCATTTTCCCCACTGAACATGTCACTTTCTAATGGAGTACATAAGTAACTTATTTATACTATTGATTTAATTCTCACTCACACTAATTTGAAAGTTCCAGGAAGAAAATTTGGTGTGTTCACTTTTCTGGTGTATCCACAAGAACTAGGACATCTGGTAAGTCTTTAATAAATATGTATTAAAAGAATGTGTGAATTTTCCCATGGTTACTTGGAAAAAACATAAAGATTGACAGATACACAGAATATATGCCAGCTAAGGTTTTGACCATAATTTTGGATGCCTGTGGCAAAAATCTTTTTTAGTAAAATTTCTTGATTACCAGCTAAACTTGGTAAATTTACATAACTTTGTAAGATGATCCTGTAGCTTCTATGAATTAAACTGTTATTCTGACCCATTTCAGCTAATTATTTCTTAGATATATTTGTGAAATTAATGGCCCTTAAGTCTACTATTTTCCTAAATATACTAATAGAATAATTTTTGCAATAATGACTTTCTAATCAAATTTCACAAAGCTGAAAAGTAATTTACTAAGAAAGAATAAGTAAAGTTAACAACGTTGTAATTTATGCTTGATTAGCTAAAATGAATGGGAATAACTTCATAATTAATTGCATATTTATGTTTTGAGTGATAGTGTGTGTGCAAACCATCATTATAATTTTTTTTAAAGTTGTCTCATTGATATTCAAATTTTTTATGAGCTACATTTTACAGACATGTAATCCTAGATGATATGTTGAATTTTACTTAAAACTAGAGAAGAGTTTATTTCTTAACACAGCCCATAGCCAGTGTTTAATTTTTATCTCTCTTAACACAAGCCAAGAGAACATTTTCATGCCCAAAAGGCCATTATATCTCCCCTGTTCTGAAGATCAAGTAGTGGCTATTTGTGCATTTAACAACATATCAGTGGAGTCAAGTCACACATTTCTCAATACCATTACGCAAACAGAAAAGGAGTGGAAGCCAGAGCCTATAAAAGTAATTCTTGGTTGGCTTGAGGAGTGTGTAAAATGTGCTCTATAATTTTCAGCCTCCCGCAGTGCAAGTGATTAGCTAAAGAAACACTTTGAACCTGTTAGTTGTACATCTTTTAAACCATTTTAAATTATGGAAAAGATAGTCCTCAAGAAATTAATTAAAGTTTTGGACAATAATGCAATCAGGGATATCTGTGTTTGCAGTCTTTTCTCTCTGCTTGCATACATCTTTCTCTGTCAAGTACATCAAACAGCTAATTAGCCCCATTTTAAGAGCTGACTGCTCACATTACTTAAAAGGATCTCAGGCTGTCTTCTCAGAGTTGACACTTTCTGTGCATTGGCTTTCTGATTGCTTCTTAGACTTTGCAGGAATCTATTCCCAGCATTTTGGAGGAATTTTAAAAGTAGAAGAGCTCTCCTCCCCTTAAGTGATTTTTGTCATTTTATCACTCATGACCAGCATCTTATAAATAATCTTACAAAGATTGCTAAACTTCTTTCTCCTTCGATTTGCTTATTTTGGTTAAAATACCCTTGGGGTTGCTGAAAGCAACTGGAAAACATTAAAATGATAGCCTTTTATTAGTGCATGTGGTACTGGGGGAAAATGAGAGACTGAAGTGTTGCTTTTATTTAGCATAAAGAGTTACTACCATGACAAAAGTTCAGTGCTTCAAATACTCATTTTAGAAATCATATGATCTATAGATATCACGTTAGCACATGTTAAAAGTTATAACCATAACTAGAGACAGAATTTCTGACTCACGGCTTCCATGAATCTGAACTATCACATGTCATCTCAAGTTGACTGTAAAAATAACTCAAGACGCCAGGGTGTTTCAATTAACAGCTGAAATATTGTGATGTTTTAACACAGGTGATATAAAGATGCAGAAGCTACAAATGGATACATGGCCATGAGTTACAGCTGTTTCCATGAAGGTTTATGGTTGAAGGCAGGTGTAAGGGATACGTTCTCTTCATCAGCCAGTTGGACAGGACAGGGTATGGTGGGGAAGGGTGGGGACATGATTTTTGATCATGTCTGCCTGTATGAGACCCTGACTTGGAGGATAGGTAGCAGGTAGGCCAAGAACACCCACAGTACTTGCGATAGGAACTCTGTAGTCTTGATCACAATTAGTCAAATAGATTGTGAAATAACATTAGACATCTGTTCTAAAGTTAGTTTAAATGAGGCCTCATTTTAAATGTTGAATTATTAACTCATTAAATCTTTAAAATAAACTTTTGAATTAGTCACTATTATTGAATATTATCACTAACATCAAAGTAGGAACCAATATACAGACAGTTTCAGTAACTTGCTCGAGGACATGCATTCACCAAAGGATGGATTTAGGATGTGACCCCAGGCAGTCAGACTCCAAGCTCTACAATCCCAAAATCTGGAAGGAAGAAGGAAAGGCAGACATGCTGGGGAAAGGATGGAGCAGATGAAGATGAGATGGAAGTGAGCAAAGAAATAACAGAAGAAAGAAAGCTAAACAAAGACCAAACAAAAATGCTTCACAGAAGGTCAAAATATTTAAAGAGGTTAAAAAAAAATGGTGGGAAAAATATTTCTTAGAGGGGTGTGATATTTGGCCTATGTTTTTGGAGTGAATCACACAGGATTTAAGGGGCTTGGGGGACAGACTTTATTAAATGGGATTCATAACTTGTATTACTGCTTATGAAAGTATATTTTCATATTCAGCAAAAAATTACTTCAACAAATATAAATATTATGATTTCAAAGAAGAGGGAATGAAAGCCAAGTTGATACATGGACTATCTAAATAAACAAGGAAAAACCAAAATACATGAATATTTAGCTTTTGCTCATGGTTTACAGGAAACATGTTCATATGTTTCTGTATCTCCGTGCAGTTGAAGCCTTATGGCTGTCTTCATATCGAGGTGCCATGCACAGAGGAGCAGTCTTCTTGGCAAACACATGAAGCAAACATGCTTCAGGATGCAGCTGTAGAACTCGGCCTTACTTTGAATACATGTGAAAGAAATGAATGCCCTCCATCTTGCTTCAGTGCCCATAATTGTGGTGTCTAGACCTGGGAGGTCTGTGCAACCCACAGCCAGGAAACAGATTCTGGAGACTTTGGGCTACAGGTTGCATTCATTGTCTTTTAATCCAGCCAACTCACTCTGAAATTGAGAAAATTAGTATCCTAGTAGTTAGGATTATGCATTCATTCCACCAATCCATATTTACTGAGTATCTGCCATGTGCTAGGAACTGTTCCAGACATTTCTCTTGGGTAGGTTAATATCTTAAGATCACATAGCTAATGAATTCCATTCAGGTGAAACAAGATCTATTGTCCCTCCATTTGGTAGCTATCCCCTGAATCATGTAGCTCCCCACTTTAAGGTTATCCTTTCAGTTTGATTTTGGAAATATGTCTGATTATCTGATTTTCAATGATCCTCTTTTCACTTGTTTAATGGTGACTTCCTGCCATTTGTTTTCTCTGTAGGTCCTGCCTGGAAGTATTCATTATAAGAAGCACAGTTCACTGTGGAAAATTTGTCATTCTTCTTGGGCTTTGAAGTTTATGTCCTATCATGCAGTTTTGTAGTAGCAGTATCTTAAAAATGATATAAATAAAACTGGAAGTGTAGGGCCTAATTATACCAGTTAGAAACTATTCTTGATAATGGATAGTTTTTATGGTCTTGAGATTTTTGCTACTTTCATGTTCATTTAAATATATATGTTTAGTACTTTAAAAGTTTTTATCCTTGAAGAAGTTATTTATGAATAATATGATACAATCTTTGTTATAACCTTCAAATTATATGTTAATTCAATGCTTGCATCAAGTTTTTTAATTCTTTTATGTGTGTGTATAGTACTGTGGATTCAGTCCAGGTCCTCGTGCATGCTAGGCAAGTGCACTGTACTCATGGGCCTATTTGTTTATGTATTACTTGCTTATTTCATTATTTTGAAGCAAGGTCTCAGTAAGTTGCACAGGCTGCCCTTGAACTTGTGATGCTCCTGCCTCAGCCTCTAGAGTGGAAGATTACAGGTGTGTAACACTGCACCTGGCTTTGAATTTAGATTTTAATAGTGAACCAAGAACACTGGGATTTAAAATCTGGTATTTCTGATATCTGTGCTTTCTTACTACACTCTTGATTCCCATGATGTCATGTTTATCTTCTTTTATTTATTTTTTTCTGTTACTATTGTATTACCTACCTCTTTTTTGCCTTCTTTACCGTAGTAGACATTCCTGTACTTTTCTCCAAAATTAACTTCTCTGTGCATACTTTGAAACTCAAAGCTTGCATTTTTCCTAAGACTGTATCATGTCTTATCAGCTGAGTAACAGCTGCTACCTAAGAGACTACATTATTATAGGGTTGGTAATTATTTGTCAGCTAGTAGGATAAATCAACAAAGCATTTTTCTTGTGTTACTGATCAGTAGAATATCTTCAGTATCTTTTTCTGTTTGTTTTTTACCTCACCCTTTGGGTAGTCAGTATTAGATAAATTGTCTTGCTAGATCAAGTTCATTGATCTTGTCGCTGAAGATCTTTCTGGATTGGATAATATGCAAATATGTCTCTCTCCATATATTGGTCAATCTGCACATGCTCACTTCTGTTGTTGGTATTGTGTCAATACATACATAAGTAATATGTCCACATACCAATTCCCTAAGACTAATATATTACTATGAATCTCAAACATATGTCAATAAATTAAAAAATAAATACAATGCTGATATATCTCTGGTACTGCAACACATTTTTTTTTTTTTTTGGTTTTTCTCCAGTACCAGGATCCGAACTCATGGCCTTGCGCTTGCCAGGCAGGCGCTTTGTCGCTGAGCTAAATCCCCAGCCCCACTGCAACACATTGTATGTGACTTCTAGACATGGAGATTCCTATTTCTTAGTGTGTTTTTAGTGACATTATTCAGATAGTTATTCTTTCATTGAGCCAGTCACAGTTTTTCCTCCTTTACAGAAACATATTTTAACAGTAGTTGCTCCAACAAATGGGAATTTTATTTTGCATGACTCCACTTCAGCTTCTCAGAAAGAATAGTAGAGAGTTGAATACATTACTAAGCCCCCTAATCTTTTGGTTTAGTAATTGGTTTCTACCTCACTCCCATTACTACCACTCACTTTAAATCCATTTGTGTCTTATTTTGTTCTTTTATGATTTAGTGGGTCTCTTGAACCTTAAAGTTTGTTGATTAAATAGGTCTTTGGGGAAAGTTTATTCTGCTTTCAGCTCCTCTCAAGGGCTAGAATACTGTTCCTGAACCCCTAATCAGCAAGAGTGACCACATACATTCCCATAGCTCTCTAATTTGAATCACCCCTTTGATCTCTATTGCTGTGTTTCCAGGCAGTTCACAGAGGACCGTCATTGTGGTTTCACTCATTGCTTTTTCTAGCCCCACTTTCAACCTCCAAAGACCAGGCAGAGTCCACACATTGTATTTCTGGTGATATACTCGCTGCTTACAAAATGCTTACTGAATGGGTCAAATGAAAACTGACTCCTGAAAATTTTCTACTTCTAATGTCAGCTACTCGTCTTTATCATCATCTTATATCGTTGTGACTCTTACCACCCTGGGACCTCTTGGTTACAGCCACCTATCACTTATTATTCCCAGTCTAACTTCTGTCTCACTCTTGTTACAAGTTGCTGAGTTGTTATCAAGAGCAGGATTTCCAACAGGAAGCACATCTCCTTCTCCATTTCTTAGTTCTAGCCTCTCCTGATGGGTCTCTTCATTGCTTTGCTTACTGAAGTTAACACTCCAATTTTAAGATGTTACCACTACCATTAATGAATATTTTTGGCTACCTAGAACCATGCACTAATTTAAATAAAATTTTCCACCCAAGTACAAAAGTTTAGTCATATAGCTCTAATGAGCTTAAAGAATATAATTTTGGTACAAATGCCACTAGATCTGAGCCATTAAAATCCATATTCTTTCACCAGGTGCACTAAACAGAATAAGATACCTGGGGAATTTCATCTTTATCATAGAATTTCTGATAGCTATTATTATTCTGGTTCTGACAAAAATGGCTTACACTAAATGCAGCAAAAGAAGACAAAATGAGTTTTTACGTTAATCTGCTTGTATTTTCATAGGCTTTGTTTCTGGTCCTCTTGGTTTTTGCTGAGTTCAAACCTGGAAGACAATTCTCACATTGCTTCTCACACAGGAAAACATTAGGAACATATCTAGAAATATTCTGCTTCTCAATTGCCTTCTGGGGATTACTAATTGTAATTTGATGTTCGTCATAAGTGAGATATATGTATGATGGTTTAACTCAACATTTTCACATATGAGGAAGAGGGACTTAATTAGAGAAGACAGTGGAACCATGTCATGATTCTTGAGTTGTCTGTAGTGTTGGCTTTTGCCTACAATGACATCATCAAAGGTTCATGAAGCAAAAAAGACTGTGATCATTACCAAAATGAAATTCTAAATCAGACACATATGTTAACTATAGTGTTCAAGACGAAGTACAATAAAGAAGAATGAGCAAACATGAGGTACAATTCCAAGGACATGTTCACCACATACTGCAAATACAGCAGCAAGATGAGTTGATATCACTGTTGGTTTGTCTCAAGAATATTATCTTTAACTTAAGATATCTATCATGATAGAAAATTAAAGCCCTGATGTGACATTTAAGCTGATCACTTGGTTTGTATTTTGAATTCTTTATTCTAAATTTGGAATGGCATCTATTATTTTATTTCCAGAATTCATGAGACTCCCACAATAGCAGAAATAATTTTGAAAGATGCATATACATATGTCAATATTAATAATAATAAAAGAAAAGTAATAATAATGTGATAGGATGTCAAACTGTCTCTCTTTGGTGCTGCTAAATCTTTAAAGTAAAAACATGACTCAACATTCCCCTTCTAAACTGGAAGAAACACGTTTATGTTCAGACTACTACAAGCTGCAGACTACTCTGATAATTTATATAAGGTCGGTCTTGGTGACAAGAATCTTGTCTTGGTGAGAAGTTTTCATCAGCCGGTCCAATTTATGGTTCATCAGAAAGAAGAAAAGACCAACTACAAGTGATGTGTTGACAGTTTAGAAGTGTAGCTTCTAAATTTTTTAGCGTCAAATACTTAAAGCATCTGTAATTAGATAACAGTAATTATCAAGGGCTGGGGGTGTTGTACATGATGGTTCCTAGAACAAAAGATACATGCAAATCCATTTGTTTAATCAATGTATCATCTTCTGTGTTCGTATCTGCTGAAAATATTTTTTCAAAAAATAATTAGCTGTACCTGGTAAAATACTGGAATTTCCTTTTGAACGTATTAATTTCTTAGTATTTCTTCCACTTTGAAATATTTTTTAAATCGCTTCTCAGCCTTTTGGCTAAGATCAAGTGTGAAATACTTTTTAAATCTTTCTGCCAGGGGTGATAATACACACCTGTAATCCCAGCACTGAGGAGGCTGAGGCAAGAGGATTGCTTCAATTTCAAGGCCATCTTGAACTAATAGAGATCTCTCAAAAAACAAAAAAAAACAGAAACAAATGTATATAATCTATTTCTCAGTGATCATTCCACCTCATTGCTTAATGCGTGACTTATTTTTCTTCTAAATGTAAAGGCAAAGTACTACATTGCTAGACACATGGTCATTTAATCAACTGGATTTTTATAGTAAGGCTATTTAAATTGTTTCCAATACTTAGCCACAAGTCATAATGCTTTAATGAATATGTATATATATTTTGAACATGCAGGTAAATTTGTCAATACATTTTCAGAAATTGGATAGTTGAACTAAAGAACAAATGTGATTATTACTTTGATAAATATTTTACAATTATCCCCATGGAATTATTTTTCTATTTCATACACCAGAAATGTCTAAACAATGTATGACAATCATCAACTTTTGGACTTTTCTTGTCAGTCTGATCAATGAAAATAGTATCTTAGTATAGTAGCTTTAATCTGAATTTCTTTCATTATCACTGAAGTTGAATCCTCTCCCATTAAAAAGTATTTGTATTTCTTTCTTTTAAAACACAAATCTCCTTGATATCTTGCTATAGCTGGTGTAATACTTTAAGGTATTCTTTCAAAATTTTTCTAGTTATAAGTTCTATGCCTAATTTTCTATCTCTTCATTTCTTTCACTTTTTTTTGGTATCAGAGCTCGAACTCAGGACCTCATGTTTGCCAGAAAGACGCTGCGCCTCTGAGCTAAATCCCCAGCGCTCTTTCCCTTTTAATAGACTGTAATTTGTGCTGATTTTGGCTGGGCCTCTCCTTGGGGCGGTGCTACCCTGGGATCTCACGCTGTCTTCTCATCCGGGTATTCAGCTGCCCAGCTCTTGATGGTGTCATCCGCCCTAACCCCATAGCCCTACGTTGGCCGGCGTAGGTGAGCAAACACGATAGCAAGGGGAAGGAACGTGTGTTGTCAGAGCACTTCTCACTTGATAAAAGTTACACTTGTTAATAAATCCATAGACTAACATAAAGTCTCCGCAGAGCTTGAGAATATGTTATTCAATTTAACGTGATCTGTTTGAATGATAAGATCAAAGACGCAAAAGCTAGAGAGTCTGAGTCTCATTTATCACAGTTTTAAGGCTTAGTTTTGTTTCATTACAATGAAATCTTAAAACGATTATGTTAATTGGTTCCTATACAAAGATTTTAGCATTCGCATGGTGTCTAATGGCAAATATCTAGGTTTGAATTTCAGCTTCATCCCTTTCAAGTAATGATCTTTGCCTCAGTACCCTCAAACAGTAAAATGGGGTTTTAATGGCCTTAGGCACAAAAACCATTATTGAATGTTAAGCAATACATGTACATTGCTTAGGATAGTACAGTACATGTCTTATCCTATGTATATGCTTAGTCATAGAAGGCTAGTAATATTAGTGATAACTAAATAAGAAATGACAGGTATTAATAACATTAGATTTATCGTTAAATGTAATTTAAAAAGAACTGTACATCACTTTCAGCAAAGTTAAAAATTTGTAAACTGAGGTTCAGATGCTTGTTACATTTTAAACATGCAACACTGAAGGTGCTAAAATTAAAGTCAATTATCTAAGTACAAAGTTCCAGCATAATAATGGAAATTTCAGTCAAAATTGCCAGTTAATTTTTATCACTGAAAAAATTAAAATTATATTATTTGTACTACATATTCAGAAATTTAATCCATTATATAAGCTGTACATACTTAAATAAATACACTACTAATTTTTATTAGTTCATAAAGAATTATTTTGTGTTTACATTGTCTGATTAATCGTTCATGCCTATATCTTATAATCTGAGCAACTACTTTGAAGATTACAATATCCAGCATATTAACTGTTGCTAATCTATTATCTTGTCTGGAAACCCTGTTTCATTGTTTTTATTGTTTTTTCTCTTTAAAATAAAAAATAAATTACTGTATGTTAATGAAATGTTATTTTCTTGAAAACATATAGTGACATCACCTGGTGGTATCATATCATTCACTAAAAGAAGTAGAAAGATAGAAAATTTTTTTCATTAATCATAACTGATTTTTTTATATCACAGCCCACTGTGCATAATACACATAAACACACACATTTTCGTAAAGTTAAATAGGTTTCTCAAATGAAAGAATTCTTAGGGGTTATTGTCCTATTTATGAATGAATTTCCAATAAGAGGGTAAATACAGTATTTTCTAACTGGAATCAAAACACTTTTGCTTGCTCCTCCCCCTCCATCCCTTACTTCCCTCCTTTGTCCATTCCTTCTTTCTTTCCTTCTCCTTCCTCTTTTTTTTATCTTTATTTCCAGGAGCCATCTTTAGGGAGTGGTTTGCAGGATATACACTACATGTATATTCACAGTTCAAAAAATCCATATAATAGATCCCTTTGGCTTTGACAAACCTAATATTTTTGTTTTGCCCAAGTTACATATTCCCATGTGCAAACTTTCAGTTTGTCAAGCAAAATTGTTCTAATGCTAAATGCTTTAACATTTTCACTCTTATTTTCTCTCATTGAGCACTTTTCTTTCCTATGGCAAGACGGTTGCACAGCCTACATATGTTTATGTCCATCAGTAGTGAAAATTCAGTAGTGAATTTATATTTGCATTACATGGAAAAATTTACTGTTAAGGTTCTTTAGTATATGCAAATACAAACTGCATTTGCAGATTTCTTTGGATAGAATTCTATGTACCAGAAAATAAAAACACACTCATAGTATTTTAAATCAGAAAGTATCATTTATCTGCAAATAGCGATAATTTGACTTTTGTCTTTCCCATATGTATCTTTTAAAATTTTTTCTCTTACCTGGTTGCTCTGGCTAATGTTTTGAGTGCTATATTGAACAGGAGTGGTGACAGAGGACTTTCCTGTCTTGGTCCTGATATAAAGTTAAACGCTTTCAGTTTTTCCCACTGTTACTATGTTGACACTGGGTTTGCCATAAAGAGACTATAGCATAGTAAGATAGGGTCCAGCTATACCTATTTTTTGCAGGTCTTTTATTTATCATGAATGGATACTAGACTTTGTTAAAGGACTTTTTTGCACATTTTGTAATGGTCATGTAATTTTTTTTCTTGCTTCTGTTTATGTGATGTATTACATTTATTGATTTGTGTATATTGAACCATTCCTGAATTCCTGGGATGAAGCCTGCCTTGTCATGGTGTATGGTCTTTTTAATAATTTACAACATTTTCATTTGTCAATATCTTGTGGAGGATTTTTACATCTGCGTTCATTAAAGAGATTGGCTTGTAACTTTCCTTTTTATTTGGGTTTTCATCTAGTCTTGGAATCAGAATATTGCTAGCTTCTAGTGATGTGTTTGGAGGTACTATACTCATATTTCAATTTCACTGAAGAGTTTGAAGAGTGTTGGTATCATATCCTCCCTGAAGGTCTAATAAAATTCAGTAGTGAATCCATCAGGTCCTGGGTTTTTCTTAATTGGTAGTTTTTAATTACTGCCCCAATTTCATTTCCAGTTATTTGGCCTTTTTTTTTTTTTTTTTTTTTTACCATTTTTATGTCTTGGTTCAATTTTGCTGACTCATATGTGTCCATTTCTTCAAGATTCTCTAATTGGCTAGAGTATAATTTTTCATAATGGTTGATAGTGAGCTTTTGGATTTCAGTTGTGCTTATTGTGATTTTGACTTCTTCATTTCTGATTGCATTAGTGTGGGTCTTTTTTCGTTTGGTCAGTTTGGCTAACAGTTTGTTTATTTCATTTATTCTTTCAAAAACCAGCTATTTAGTTCACTGAAGCTTTAGGTATTTTTTTATCTCAGTTTCATCAATTTCTGCTCGATCTTTATGCTTTTCCTTTTTGTTACTACATTTGGATTTGAAATGTTCTTGTCCTTCCAGTTTCTCAAAGTGCATTATGACATGATTATTCAAGCTTGTTCTGTTTCTCTAATGTAAGCATTCACAACAATATACTATTCCCCAAGGCTCTGGAATGTTATATTGGCATTACTGTTTGATCCTAAGAATTATTTAATTTCTTCCTTGATTTCTTCTGTGACTCATTGAGTTCAGGACTCAGTTATTCATGTCCAGTTGTTAGTGATATTTCTGTGCTGTCTTTTGCAACTAACTTCTAGTTTCAGTGTCTGTTGATCTGTTAGGATACATGGAATGCTTTTTTGTATTTATATAAGCAAATTTGATGGACTAGTATCTTCTATATTATGGAGATAGCTCCACCTGCTTCTGAGAAGAATGTACATTCTGTAGTAGTGTGGTAGAATACCCTGTAGTTATCTATTAAGTCTGTTTATTTGAAGATATGGTTCCACTCTGATGTTTCTGTGTTAGTTTTTTGTTTAGTTGATCTGCCTCTCTGTGAGTGGGGTATTGAGGTCCCCCAATATGACTGTGTTGGTGCTCATTTTGTCCTTATCTCCAAAAGTGTTTGTTTTATGATGTTAGGTGCTTTAGTATTAGGTGCATATATAGTTCCAATTGTTATCTCTTCTCATTGTATTGTTCCCTTAACTAATATGCAGTAACTTTCTTTGACACTTCTGATCAGTTTTACTTTGAAGTTTACTTTGTTTGAGAATGATACTATTACTCTTGCCTGCTTTTAGGTTTTGGTGTATGGATATTGTTTTCCATCCTTTGGATTTTAGACTACAAATTTCAGTTTGGGTTGGGTGAGGTTTTTGAATGCAACAAACTGCAGAGCTCTTTTTTCTCTTTGTTTACTTCTGCCAATCTATGTCTTTTCATTGGTATGTTGAGGCCATTTACTTTGAGAGTTATTATTGAAAGTTGTTCACTTATTCCTGTCATCGTGTACTTTTACTGTTTTTAACTTCTTGTGCTTTCCTTTTTTGTTAAAGATACTTTACATAGAAGACCACAAAAACTCCATCAAAAGACATCTAGAATTGATAATCAAATTCACCAATGTAGTGGGATACAAAATCAATAGCATCAAACAAGATACAAAAATCAATAGCATTTCTATATGCCAATAATGAACCAACTCAGAAGTAAATTAGGAAAACAATAAAATTCACAACAACCAAAATTTAAATACATAAGCACTAACCTAACCAAATAAACAAAATATTTCTGTAACGAAAAACACAATGCTCTAAAAAAGGAAATTAAAAAAGACTTTATAAAATGAATAACTATTTCCTGTTCCTGAATAGACAGAATGAACATTGTCAAAATGGTCACTCTTCTAAAACCGATATATAGATTTAATGCAATGACAATCAAAATACCAACAACATTCCTCACAGAACAAGAGAAAATAGTCCTAAAATTCATATGAAACCAGAAGAGATCTAGAATAGCAAGAGCAATCCTGGGTAGCAAGAGCAAAGGAGGAAACATCATGATGCCAGGTTTCGACTAATATTACAAAGCTACAATGGTTAAGCAGCATGATACTGATGCACATAAACATGTACACACACAAACTCATGCACATACAAGATGTGTGGACCACAATGTAGGACAGAGGGTGTGGAGACAGCTCCAGACGCATTCAGCCATTTGATATGTGATAAAAGGGCAGAAAACCTATGTTGGAGAAAAGGCAGCCTCTGTAGCAAAAAGGTGCTGGGAAACTGGCTATCCACACACTGATGTTTGAAGAGAGACTCATCTTTTTCACCGTGCACTAAACTAAAATCAAAGTGGATCAAAGATGTAAGGTTAAAAGATAACATTTGATGGTAGAAGACAATGGGGTAGAAAAACTCTTGAAGTCATAGGCATAGGCAAGGGCTTTTTCAATAGAGCCCCCATTGCACAAAACTTAACATCAATAATCAACAAATGGGATGTCAAATTGCAAAGTTTATGTACAGCAAACAATTAGTAGCATGAAGAGACAATCGACCAGATAAAAAATTTACCTACATACACCATACACAGAGGAATAACTCCAGAAATATACAGAGAACTAAAAAAAAAAAAAAAAAATTAGAACCCTCGAATCAAAGACTCAACCAAAAAACTGGCAAGTGAAATGGAAAGATACTTCTCAGAAGACGTTCAAGTGGCCAATGAATAGATGAAAAAATATTCAACCTCTCTGATCATAGGAAAAATACAAATTAAAAGAACGCTGAGATTCCATCTTCCTCCAGAAAGAATGACTATCATAAAGGGATCAAATAATAACAAGTGCTAGAGAGGCTTGAGGGAAAAAGAAACCCTTCAACTTGTTAGTGGGAATTTAAACTAGGACAAGCACTATGGAAACTAGTTTAAAAAGTTTACAATTAGTTTAAAAAGACAAACTAGAAATTCAATCTAGCTATTCTCTTCTAGGTGTCTTCTTGAACGAGTTAAACACATCATATTACAGTGATCCATGCACACCCATGTTTATAGCAGCACAACTCATAAAAGCTAAATCTTGGAAGTGGACTATGTGTATCAACAGATGAATGAATAAAGCAAATGGGGTATTTATATACAGTGGAGTACTACTCTGTCATGAAGAAGGATAAACAAGTCATTTGTAGGAGAGTAGAAGCACTGTGAGTTCATAACATTAAGTGAAATGAATCAGACACATAAGCTTAGTAATTGTATGATTCTTCTTATCTGAGAAACCCAAAATATAAATAAATCTAAGAGCAAAATAAGAGGTAGACAATAGGAAGTAGGGAGGTAGAACTTTGATAATTGGGAAAGGGACTAAGAGAGGGAGGAGAAGGGGACATAAAAAGAGAGACGTGTCATGTACATCCACCAATTACACAATGAATGTATTCACGATGAATTATGAACATGTACTAATACAATAAAATACTAAAAAAGAAATGTCATTTATACAGCCACAGAAAACTGAAGAATAAAATCCCAGAATTTGTATTTATTGAGTGTCTATTATATACCAAAACTCCTTTAGTTAACTTTTGCTGCATAAGAAATGACTATAAAGATTGACAAAAAAAAATCATTTAAACTGTCTGAAAAGGTGGCTTAATGGTAGAGGACTTGTGTGCACAAGGCCCCGGGTTCTACTTTCAATACAATAAATAAGTTGTTAATATAGCAATGATTTATTATTTCTCATAATTCTGCACAGTGAGCTCAGCTGGACAGATCTTCCTGGTGTCATGACTGCAGTAATATGGCACCAATTATTTGGCAGCTTACCTGTGGCTGAAGTACCTAAAACAATGTTACTTTACAAGGTGTGATTGAACAATACAGTGTGTGTTTAAATTTAAAAGAAATATTTCAGAAAAGGATGAATTGTCATTAATTCCACTCCAAATACTTCCCTTCAAACACACTTATCTCATTTATCTATCTATCTATCTGTCTGTCTAATTATTTATACACCCATGTTGTAGTACATAATGATTTCATTTGTTGTGGGGAGCTGGTATATATTTTAACGCCCTCTGCCCCCTATCTCTTGATCATTCCATTTGCAAAAGTTCTTGCTACTTTCTGAAGCATTCTGGAAGTCTTTTGTGAGTGTCTTTAATTGCACTGTCTTAGCTACTTCAGTTTCTAGAATCTATTCAAAACATCTATCTTTTAGTTTAGTTTAGTTTTGTTTTTCTTTTTTACTTTGGGGAAGAACCTGAAGTTGTGTGGTGTCAGATGTGTTGAATAAGGTGGATGAGAACACACTGTCGTGATTTTGCCCGCTGAGTGGTCAGCAGCAGCACCCACTGTAGTATTTTTAGATCATACATTGTAAAGACACAAAAGAGGACTTTCAGAGCTGCTTCAGAAAGGGACAGGATCTGTGATAAGTGTGTTCAAAGTGAGGAGGTGGTTTTTAGGGTGTTAATGGCAATTACAGTCAGATAATTTTTAAAATTTAAATATTTACTGTATATTCGACCACTCCTTGTAATCTAGAACCTAGTTTCTGCTTCTTAGCTGTGTCTCTTTCTCCTTGTGGTCTTACAAATCAAAATTTCTGAGGACAAACCTGTTAAATTCTCAGTTCTATTACATTCTATTGGCCAAGTAGATTGAAGGAGAAATAATTCATTCTACTCTTGATGAAAGGAGCTAGAAAATATTTTGGCTATGACTCTCAATACACTACACAGTAGTTTTTACCAATTTTTATCTGACTACTCAAAAATACCTTAGAAGAAAACTACTTAAATCAGATATCTCAAAGGAAGTTGGGATAAAGGCATGTATCCAATCTTGACAAAAAGGTAGTACTAGCTTGTAAAGTAAATAATGTGGAGTAAACAATTGATGATATTCTATGCTACTATTTAGTTTTAAGTAATTCTATTTCAAAAATATTTAGGGAGAATCGTGATTCATCTTTCTTTTTATAGGAGCAAGTACAGGATAGTGGAAAATACATAAGTTATAGAACCCAGGTCTCTCTGTCACCAGTTCTATAGCACAAGGCTGGCATAACACAAAGTGTCCTTCTAAGGACTCAGGTAATGACCAAATGAAATAACTCAGGGAAAGTATGTGCATCCAATAAATGATAATCAACACTATCTTTGCCTTACCATTTTGTGCTTTGTTAGTATCTATTTAGAATAAGGAAAGGAAAACCAAACCCCAGATTCCATAGCCCTTTTCCCTATGATTTTCATCCTCATATAAAATGCAGTATAAGTAAGGAGAGTTATATGATACATTTTCCTTTGATTTAAGTGTGATCATAGAAGGAAAAGAGAAGAAAAAAATTTTTTATCAGAAGATAAGTACCTTTTAAAAATCAGTGACTCACCTGACATGGTGGCACTTGTGAGGCTGAGGCAGGAGGATCTGACTTCAAGGCCAGCCTGAATTACATAGTAAGTTCACAGTCAGCCTGTACTACAGAGTGTGACCCTGTCTCAAAAAACAAAAACAAATCAGAAGCTCATAAATGATTTTTGCTTTCATGTATAAATATGGTAATCATACAATTGGATTATAGATGATAGAGATATTATATGGTAAAAAAACAACACCCTTCCCTAAAAAAAATAATCTAAAAATAAAAAACATAGTTTGCTTTGAAAGATAACTAGTGTATGTGGCACAGCTCTGAGGAAACCCAGGGGATACAGCAAGCTTTGGAAACACCAACCATGACACATCACTAACTTTCCAGCCAGGTGATATAGAGAGAAGCACATTAGGACTCAAAGCCAACCTAATTTGGGGTAAGGGCAGTGTGAAGGTGCCTCTGGGGTAGCAGACAGTTGAGGTGCCTGCCTGTGTTACCTTCCAAGGATCCCATTGGTGGTTTCTGTAAAGAAAATCTTTCAAGTGTGATGATCCTGTCTTCCCAAATGTTTGCTTTCATCTTCTCCTAGAACTTTACAGAAAAATCACGGTTTTTTGTGTTTTAGGTTGTGCTGCTTGTTTTTAACAAATAAAGCAATGGGATTATGTTAGGGAATGCTAGTGATTATTTCAGTGTCAGGGAGAGAATCCTTCCTCAACATCATGCAGAAACAGGGGTAGGGCAGAGACAGCAAGAGGTCAGCTTCCAGGAGAAGGGCACACAGCGTCACTTGGGGTCATAGTGGGAGCTTTGGCTGGGCGAGCACCAGGCAGGAGGAGGCAAAGGATGAATGACAGTAGGAAAGGAGCCGGGCCAAGAAGTTGCCAGAGGTTAAGAACTAGGAAGAATAGCATCGCTCCAGTTGCCTTAGTTTAGGACTGTCCTTACCCTGGCTCCCAGGTCAGTGTGGACAGGGCAAAGCAGGGTTACACATCCTGTCTCACCGTCTCTCAGAAAATACTTTTAACTGTGATGAAACTGAAGAAGTACTCGTGCACTGAACACAGTTACTAGGGATGTTCAAATATTTCATTCCAGTAGGCAATGAAGATAATCACATTTTAAAAATACATTGATAGGAGCTACAGGTTCTGTAAAATAGCTGCTTCCATAGGTCTTGGCAACAATTACAAACACAAAACTGCTGGCATAGTTTTCATCCTTGGTTTAATCTTCACTCCTGGCTGTCACAGACATGTGGCTTGCATTATACTTCAATAAATACTATTGATACCCTTTTACTAAATACGGTCTTTCCTTTTTGCTTTGTTTCACCTCTTCTGGACTACATCTGTATGCATGGCATCTAGCAATACTGAGAGTCATACCTACCATGATTCTTTGCCAGGGCATGATGAAACACTCTATTTATATTAAAATGAAGGTGCTCCTAGGGGAGACATAGAGCAGAATGAAACAGCAAGCAGAGCTTTGGACACTGTATATGGGAAGTTGACAGAGATGGTAAAATGGTAGCTTTTGTTCCCCAGTGGCTCAGAGGACTGCACGAGCCACAGTGGCTCCAACTTGACAGCTATCATAGGTTTGAGAACTCAGAGTAGAACCTCTAATCAGATAATTTCTAGTCTTGCACATGTTGACTTGGGATGCCATTGAAATAATGTATTGCTGGCCTAGGATCAGGTATTTATTCATTTTTGTTAACCAAATGAAACATTTCATCAGACAATCGTATTTCTTCATCATAGCAGTATTGTGATGGCAATGAGTGGGTGACTACAGGTAATTAGAAGGTAAGCCATGAACAATCACATTAACTTTAATGTGGCACAATAACGGGTTTGAAAAAATAGAAACAAGGAAAATATGAGGTACGGGAGTTCTTTTCTTGAAGTACAATTTTCATGAGAACGTAATGGACGAGATCATGTAGAAATGAGAACAGGTTTTCCTTGGGGTCTGAGGACTTTCAGCCACTGGGTCACAGACTTAGGAACAGTTGATGAATGATGTGAAAGAAGTAGGTTTTTGCTTTGTTGTGTTTTGGTTTGGTGTCATTTTGTTACTTTTCAGTGTGTGATTTTATGGGATGTGTTTTTACCCCTTTCAGTGCAAATTTTTTATCTATTTAAATACCATATTGGATCAGCGATCTTTTAGGGTTTTTTCCCATAAATAAAACTTATTGTTCTTAATGAAGTTTGTGTTGGAAAAATTCAAGAATTTGTTTATGAGAAGAGGTCAAAAATTAGGCATTCTTTAAGTACCTTATTCAGGTTGTTTTACCTGGAAGTCAGGTATCACTATATGAGGTAGAAAACAAGTTTATGATTTCAACTTCATACACACTTCCTGAGAATTCTGGATGTTCACTAGGTTAATACTTGAGAGGAATTGTTACTTTATTTAAGTAGGGTTTCTTCTCTGGTCTTTCCTTTACTTTTTAAGGGATAGAAAATCCTCTAGCAAGGCTTTTAGTTAAAATGTATAGGTCCATATTTTTAAAAGACAGAGAGAATATCCATGCATTCTGTTTGCAAAGAAAGTCTAATTTCAAAATCATTGTTTCCCAATATCTACCAAATATCTACAGACAGAAACAATGCAAAATATTGCATGACAAATAAAAATCCTTTCACCATTACAGACTTTTAAAATCTATCCCTGGATTTGATGACATGATAAGACAGCTGCGTACCTGGACTGTGTTGTATTGACTCCTACAGAATTGCCTTTACTGAAATGTTGTATCACAACAAAGCTGACAAAACTGTAAAACTTGTCATTGTGTCCACTCTGAAATTCTGCTTGATGATATAAACCAGTGCATTACATGGTGCTGGTTTGATAAGCACCATGGGGAGAAATCTGTTGGATATTAGTAACAGCAATAATTTTGCTTCTCTTAACAACTGTTCTGACTGCATGGTGTACACCTTGTAAATTGTATGACCGACTAGAATTCTATTTTCCCATCAACTGTTAAAAAGCTTAGAGCCAGATCTATAGCCCACCAGGAGCAAGTCTTTACAGTAAGAATTCAGTAAGGATTTTTAAGGGTCTTATTCCTGCTCAATGTTAGGACCTACCAATATTATTCCTCATTTTCTCTCATAATTTTATCTCAGTTATCCCTTTAGTTTTCTTTTTAACCCCACAAGTTATTTCTTCAACTAGATTATAGATATAAGCATATGTATGTAATTGCTTAATTAGATATCTTTTATCTACCTTATTTAAAAAGTATTTTAAAAAGTTGGACAAAATATGCACAATAACACTTAAAAGATGAGCATATAAATTAGAAAAAATAGGGTGAAAGTTGAAGTGTGCCCACTTGCTTTCTGTATTTGTCCAGGAAGTTATGACAGTTGTCCTTGATTAATTATCCTTCTTCCCTTTCTCTTTTCCATTTCCTTCTCCTTTGTCCCCTCCTCTTCCTTTTTTTTCCCATTAGGTACATTGAGCTACATACCCCTCCCTTATTTATTTTTGTCTTAATTTTTCTTTTTATTTTTAAACAGGATAAGTTGTGCAAGCCGGGTTCAACTTGCGATCCTCCTACCCCAACTTCCCAGAATGCAAAGATTACAGGTATGTGCAGCCACACACAGCTTTCTCCTCCTTCTCCTTCTCCTTCTCAAAGTGAAAACATTACCAAGAAAATAGCATTTTAGAAGCAATAGAGAGGAGTACATAACAGTATAGGATCTATATTATTCTCTTGCTATGTGACTGTGGAGAATTGCCGAGTCTCTCCTTACCTAATTTCATCCATAGAGATAAACATAGTTTCCACTGATGAGTTTGATGTTAGGATTCTGTGAGTTAATAGATATCAAGTGCTTGGAGATGAATGTCATTCATTAAGGTTTGTCAGAAGTTAAGTATAATGTAGCCATTATGGAGAAAAACATAGAGATTCCTCAAAAGAAAAAAAAGAAAAGAAAAACTCCTCTAAAAATAGATCTGCCATGTCATCCAGCTGTCCTAGTCTGGGTACATATCCAAAGGAAATGAAGACAGGGCTCCAAATAGAGTTTCTGTTTTGACCAGGTGTTTGCCTGGAGAACTTATTTCCTCTGTGGTGACAGCCAATCTGCAGAGTTGTTCCCTCCGTTTGCTGGTGCGTGAAACCTTGCCTCCATCGATACATACTGGACCTTGACTCTTCTCTCCACTGACTTCCTGTTCCCTTTTATGCTGCTCTTGTAGGACCTTCTGCTTGGGGTGTATTGCTCTGTGTGGGTCTCTCTTACAATGTCTTCATGCAACGCCAGATCTCCGTAGACATGCACTGATGTTCACTGCCAATGGTGCTGCTGCAGTCCAGTCTCCGGCAAGGCCCCTCTGAATATTACCACTCACACCTTGGGTTTGTCAGAAGTCAGCCACTCTCTGGTACTTTGAGAATATGTCATAGTAGCCTAAATGTTATTGCGTTTTTTGGTTCTTATTGCCTAGGTCTTGGAAGAAACATTTTAACAGCAAGAAATTTTGTGCTTTAATAAATGACTACAATCTTTCCCAGCAGTAACCTGAAGAAAGATTTGTTAAGAAATGTCTGTAGTTTAATACACAAAGATAAGGTGAAGTCATCAATGTAGGCTTGTCATGGATTTTTTCTACAAGAACTCCCAAATCTAGAGAAATCAGAAAATAAATTTGGTATGACTGGAAACTACTATTATAAAAGAGAAGATGATATAGTAGCAAGGATACTCATTTGGTAATTTTCATTGCATAATACTTTTTCAAAACAATTTTACTAAATTGACCTATGATAAGGAAACAAGGTGTTAATTCACAGAATAATTTATGCTTCTACAAAAACTGGAATGAGAAAACTGAAAGGGTTCATGGAAACCAGAGCACCAGGATAAAATTAATCACTTCCATTTCAGCATAAATAGAAAAGGACTCCATGTGAGCAGCAAGACCTATGAGGGAGGAAAGTCACTTTATTAGAGCTGAAAACATGAGATGAAAGAATCAGCATGGCTTATCCCAGCCTAGATTAAGCCCAAAGCAAACCTTCCCACTGTTGTTGAACTACAAGTTAAAGATATCTTCAGAAGGTCCTCTCTACATACCCATCGTACAAAATTTGAATTTTTATGAAAAAGTTACAAGTTAAAACTGTAATTGTGTTATTTTTCATCCTATAAAAACAAACACCAAATTTAAAACTTAAAGGCACATGATAATGTCTTAATGGAGATACACTGAATACCAATTCTAATTTTATTTACAAATTATTTGGCACCTGTATATAATTTATATATAAGTATGTTATTATTATCTTGTGCACCATTTAAAAAACTCTGCAATATTGTATTAGTAGTAATTAAATCACTAAAGTTCTTAAAATTATGGATGTATTAATTCCTTACTATTATAAATGTCAGACCTAGAAAAATTCACTTTAAAATTTTTCTTAAAGATTTACTTCTATCTATTGCTTCCCATGATAATAACTAAAAGATCACAATTAAATAAATTTTCTGCTCTAACAGAAATGTCTCCATAATTTCCCATACACGCACGCATGCACACACACAGAGTATTTTTTATTTTACGTAGAGGTATATCATTAAACATCAAGGATTTCAGAGTTTTGTCAACAGATTATAACATTTTTACCTCATTACCTCATTTGAAGGTACTTGAAAAATTAAAAAATATGACAAATTAAATACTATGCAATTTAAAAGTAGTTAGAGAAATAGGTAGTCTCATAATGAGTAGGTAGATACTATAGTCCAGTAAGCGTTTTGCTTATAAAATTGCAGGATAGCAGGACATCAGGAAAGCAAGAGAAAATTAATACTGCAAGTGCCATTATAACAGAGAGTTTAGGAAAAAGTTCACATTTGGTGTAGCTTTACCTTCAGTTGTTTGTTTATTTATTCTCCACAGAACAAGGAATGCTGCACTTCCTGTAGTCTGGAACCCTGACGTATGAATCTGTGGGTCCCAGAGAATGTCCTGTGCTAACTCCTTTCCCATTCGCTCTGCTGTGACCTCCAGGAACTTTTAGTCACATCTGTAAAATGGGGCCAATGCCACTGACCTGTTTCGTTGGCTGATGCAAGGTTTGGCAGTGAATGCTTGAAATGCACTAAAAAATATGAATACAAAATGATAAAAAGAGTAACGGTCATTTAGGTGGCAGCAGAAATAAATGTACACAGTATCTGAGGTGAACCAGGTTAAACAAATATGCAGCTGAGGGCCCTGAGCCAGAGGCGGTAGGGTCGGTTTCTGTGCCCTTTCTCGTCCAAGGGCGCAGTTTGTTTATGCAACTCTAATAAAACATCTACATCGCAAAGAGGGTATTTGCCTCACAGCGAACTGTTATTTCACTAGTAATGATTTTAAGCAAAAATTTAGCCTTGTAAACATATTCAAAAGCACAAAGGCAAAGAAAAATAAAGTAGAAAAATAAAGGATTGCAAAACAAAATTGTTGAGTTTTTCCACATTGAGTAGGGGAATACACAAGGTTTCGAGGGCCCCTGGGAAGCCAGGATGTTGAACATTGGCCCAGCCTGTCAAGGAGGAGACACTACAAGGAAAATTACACATGGCACAGAACCCTGTTCAAAGTGAGGGATGGGTAATTTAGGTCCACGTACTCTCCAAGGCTGGATACGGGTAGATAAGCAGAAATACTCCTATGAGCATCTCCTTGCCAAAATGAGTTCAGTTTTGAGCACGTAGGATCTGTCAGATGTATACTGAGGGACAACTTCGAGTCACCTATTCAATAATGCTGCAACATGGATGGAATCATATTTACTTTATAGACAAGGAAACTGAGGTTCGGATGAGTTACTTCACATCCTAGGGATCACAAAGCTAGGAAGGTAAACAGAAATTTCCACCAAGAATTATATACTGACTTTAATATTTACAAGTTCACAAACAAATAGACCTGTGTGACCAGCAATCAGATAGAAGATCAGAACGTTAGCAACACTCACAAATCACATCTATTTTCCCTGCAGCCATTCATCCCCCCAAAAGAAATAACTACCATGACTTAAATTTCTGTAAATTAGTTTGACTGTTCTTGAACTTCATGTAAATGGAGTCATAAAGCATCTGTTCTTTCATGTCAGGGTTATGTTCGTGTTTTTGTAAGTGCTAACCAGTCCACTGGATGTAGTTGTGGTTTGCTCTTTTGGAGTGACTATATCACAGTATATATATCACTTTATTATTGATGGATATTCAAAGTATTTCCTATTTGAAATGTTAAAATAATATTCTTATTAACATTGTGTGCCAGAATTTTGATAAACATGTGTGTGTGTATGTGTATATGAATTTGTGCATCATAAGATAAACATGTTTAAAGCTACCTGTACAGCTTTGCAAAGTGTTTATAGCAACTTATGGTCCCATCTGCAATGTCCGAGAGCTCTAGTTCTTTCACAGTCCAAAATGTTTAGGATTTTCTCACCTTTTTATTTTGGCTTGGATACTATAGTTTTGTTATTGGTACCTTTTCTACCCTGGCAAATTTTAACTTCATAGTAAACCAAAGATGATATAATCATCTTATCAAGCAGAATTCTAATGCAACAAAACCTTTGATCTAACATTTTAGTAGTTCTAAATGCCATACCAGTTTATGGACATAAATGTTCCTGTTAAAATTGCTGGAGAACTGTCTTCTCTGAATTTTCTTTAAGAAAAATAGCTAAACTATGCATACTAAAGGCATCACCTTAAGAGCCAATTCACTGTATTTAATGAAACTATAAAACAAAATATCATAACAAAATGAGTGTATGAACTTGATTTTCCCATACAACCTAGAAAGCAAGATACCACGGAAGCCGTTCAGCTCATGAACAATATCAGGAGGGAGAGGAAGACAGATGATCCACACTGCCCTTCTGAAAACAAGGGAGTTCCTAGTGGTCCAGAGGTTTTTCCCATGTCTGTCTGTGTTGCCCTGTAGTCACATGTGTCTAGAGAAACTTTAATGTGGAATGTGATGTTGTAATGGGTTCTTGATGAAGTCAAATGGGACAGCACCCAGGACGTGTACAGACTCTGAGCCAAAACCTAGAAGTTTGCAGTGCAGGCAAAAAGGGCTACTGCGTTAACCTTAGCCTCCTACTCTAAATCAGAAGGCTTAGGTTATATGTTTGGACCTACCACGGCTTTACCACGGTAGTTCCTGAGTGTCAAGATTTGACTTTCCTTGACTGGCTCTGAGATTATATATGCTCTAAGATATAGTTCTCAAAGTAAGGAAATATAAATGAACATTTCCATACTAAACCCTCACGTTGGACAGATTTACAGGGTTTGCAAGCAATTTCGTGGGTGCTGAGTAACTCTTTAGATTTTCTTAAATTTGAATTTCACCAGAATTTGTCTACTTCCATCTAATTTATTATTAGGTGTCTACGTAAATTTTCATTTGAAAAGAGTAGCTAAAGTTGTCAACCTAAACTGCTTGAAAACCATTGCTTAAAGATCCTATTTTTAGAATCAAAACATTTGCTTTAACTTTCCTTTGTTGTATAACACATACATATCTATATAGAAAAGCACACGCAAGAAAAGTGGACAACTTAATTTTCATTATGTGACAAACACATATATGAAGGAACAGAAACTGACTGTCCCTAAAGCTCCTGTCATATCGGTTGTCACCCACTATCCTCATTCATCTGTGACTGCTCACCTGATTTCAAGCACTCTATGTTAGTTTTGCCTGTTTCTGAATTTGTATAGCACAATTATTTAGAATACATTCTTTTGTATCTTTTTTTGATCAATATTTGAAATTCATATATACTATTTGGTTTAATAACATAAATTTCCATTCTTTCAGAGTATTCCATTACATGACTATAACATATTTATCTAGTCAGTTGATAATATCTAGATTTTGGCTAGCAAAATAGTGCTACCAATATTCTTTAACATATCTAGCTGTCAACCTATGTTTACATTTCTTTTGGGCTTATTTTTAACTGTGAAATTATAAAATACTAGAATATAATAGACATACATAGTTCTTGCTGCCAGTTTTTCTAAGTGAGCATACCAGTTTATGGTGTCCAGGAACTGTACAGAATTCCAGTGGCTTCAAGCCTTTATCCCTTGGCAATTTTTGGAAAGGTTTTTGTCACTGAGTGAGCGGGTAAGGGTTATGAAATAGTCTCTCACTATTTTTAAAACTTCACCTCTTTGTGAAGCAGCTTTTCTTAGGACACCTTTCTTTTGCCCATTTTAAAGTTTGCTTTTTATTTATTTTTCTATTAACATATTTCTTTCCTTTATGTGGATCTGATAGCTGATTAGATTATTTCCTTCTTTCTGATGCATTTCTTTTAACATCTCTTGTAAGGCAGATCTACTGGGGACAAATTCCTTCCACTTTCACTTATTGGACAAAGTATTTCTCTTCACTTCTGAAAGATTATTTCATTGAATCTACAATCTGGGATTTTATTCTTTAGGCACTTTAAGTATTTTACTGGATTTGTTGGATGATATCTGAGAAAATCTTATATATTTTTTCCTCTAGAGGTTAGATGTTTTTCCTCAAGCTTTTTCTGATTTGTTTTTTTTTTAGTCTTTGGTCTTCTGTATTCTGAGTATGATTTTTCCATGGTAGAGATGTTTTCATACTTAAATTGCTTGATGTGGTGCTTGAAGTTATGTGCTGTTTAGATATGTAGTTTAATATCTATCATTGATTTCAGAAACTCAATCATTAATCATTGCTTCAATCATTTCTTCTGTTCTTATTTTATTTCTCTTTTGGGTATTGTCATTCTGTATATATTACATCTTGTGTAAGTAACCCACAGTTCTTAGATACATATTCTGCTCTGTTTGGGAATGGTTTTACTGTTCCTCAGTTTTGGAAAGTTCAATCAACATGTCTTCAAACTCTTTGATTCTTTCCATGGTCATGTTCATTCTGGTAATAAACCTGCCTGTGCAGCCTTCATGGTTATAACAGTGGCTTCAATATCTAGAATTTTGTTTGGAGTCTTCTCTTGAATTTCCATCTTTCTATTTACATTACCAATTTATCATGCATATCATCCACTATTTCCATTAGCTCCCTTAGTGTGCTGATCATAGTTACCTTAAATTCCTAACCTGATGTTTCCTAGATCTCTTCCTTGTCTGAATCTAGTTTTGATGCTTGCTTTGTCTCTTTAGCCTCTGTTTTGTCTGTTAGTGTGCTTTGAAAAGTTTTGTTGAAAGTTGTGCATAGTGCATCAGGAAAAAGGAACTAGGTAGATAGGAATAAACTGAAGTTAAGGTTATCTTGCTACAAGTTAGTTGACATTTACTATTTGTTCTAGCTGTGGTGTTCCAGGCTAACATTTCCTCTGGAGTTCTTGGTTTTGACACCCCTCTCGTGTTTGGGTTTCCCTAGGGATTCCTGAGTTTTCTTAAACTCCATTGCAAATCTTTAGCTTTCACCCCTGTGGTTACCCAAGAAACATGGAGGTTGTGGTCAGGTGTGGGAAAGGAGAAGCTTTTTCTAGTCCTCTAATTAGGCCTTGGACTTTTAATTTTTACCCAACACCTAAATGAGGCATTTTACTTGTTTCCTGTTGAGGACTAGAGTTCAATACCGTACCTCCTTTCTTCCAGGTATAATGATTCATATTAGGTGTCATCTTACTGGGTGGGGGAATGCCCAAGTGGATGGTAAAATATTACTTCTGGTTAAGTCCATAAAGCCATTTTCAGAAGACAGCAGCATTTGAATTAGTAGACAAGTAAAGGTCTGTCCTTGTTATTTTGGGTGGATTTGCTCCTTTGTGGTACTGGAACATCTGCCTTCTGGCCTTGTGCATCAAGACGCAAGGTTCTCCGGTCTTTCAGTGACAAGCCCCATGCCAGGAGGCCCATGTTTCTCAGTTATGCATCTCTCCCCCTAGTACACAGAACTTTGGACTGAGATTGAATTATACCACTGGTTCCTCTGCTTCTCCCGCATAGTTTTGGGTGTTTTGACCTTCATGATTGCACAAGCATATCCCATAATAAATCCATTCTCTTGCATCTACCTATCTATTATCTATGTCTACACTTGTCACTGTGCTATGCCTATACCTGTGCCTGCTTGTGTCTCTGTCTATGTTCCATTGGTTCTATTTCCTGTAATTAATGTAAGTCAGACTTTGATAAAACTCCATTTATTTAGACTCTGATAAATGTCTCCTCTTGAGGGAAGGTTTTGGTGAGGAGAACAAGAAGTTCTGGGCATATTTCAAACTGGTTACTCTTAAAAAAACAAAAAAAAAAAAACTGGTTACTCTTTCTCTTTTACCTGCTTGAATTATGAAGGAATTTTTCTCTAATCTTTGAAGTGTAAAGATTTATAAATAAACTTTTCTCAAACAGTAAACTCATAGATTGATAAAATACAAATCAATGTGTAAATATTCACCCCACTTAAAGCATTTCTTTTGGATGATAATTCTTTTAAGTATTATGTAGGACATTTATATTTTATTTAAATTAATGACTGTTTTGAAAGAGAAAAAATATGAGTTACAAATTTACACTTTGGGAGAAGCAATACTCTAAATAGCGCAGGCATTCTATTCTATTCTATATAAAATTTTAAAAGTATTAATGATTTAGTTTTAGGTAACAAATGACAAATTTAAACAGCTTTTTCAATGTAAAAATAGAACTGCTTGAGGTAGTGGAGACTGACATTTTAGTTTCAGAAATTTAAAGCATTATTTTTCCCTCTCTCTACCTATAAAGGTACAAAATAGAGAGAGATCATCTTTAATTAAGCTCTTGTCTATATAATTCCCCTACAGGTAAAAAAAATAAATCACAGGAGTTTTTAAATTGTTGGTTCCTGAATACATTATGTAAAGTAGAGGCCTTTTCTTTTTTAATTAGATTATTTTATGATGTTACACAATTTGGAATTAGTTAAGACCAAGAGTTATTTAAATTATAACTTAGGGAAATCAGTTCTCTGTGTAAGCATTAAAAAAAAAGAACTAATAATAAGGCAGAAATGTGTTTAAAGATAAATGTTAAAGGAAACACATTTGCTGTAAGGCAATACTGAATCCAATTATCATCTGTCAGCTCCTTCTTGGAGAGAACAATGCACTAGAATATTTGGACTCCAAATATATAAAGAAAATACAGTGAAACTATTTTTGGGTTCCTAATAAAATACCCAGTTGTTTAATTATTAGGATTTCCAGGGTCCAGGTTTAAAGGTGTTCAGCATTTTTCTTTTAAATGTTATCTTTTCAGTAATCAAATTACTGTCCCAAATAATTCATTAACTTAATTTCTTTCTCCTCTGCACAAAAAAGGTAACTCTCAAATAACCAAATAACACATAGTATTGCATCATGTAAATTGTAACAAGGGGATAAATGCTAATTTTTTTACATGATGCATTAATATGGCAAGTAATATGTATTCCACTGTTCAGAGAGTAAAAGTACAAAACCAGGATATGATAAATGAAGCGATGGCAACTGCACTGTCAAGGGTGGAAGGGAGGAGACATGTATTTCCCTTGATGTGTTTTACTCCCCTTTAATTCATTTTGATCGGAATTGGTGTCTGCAGAAGCAAAATAGTATCTGACCTCCACAATTACAAGCTGCACATCTGCAGTGGCTCTTTTGAACTTGTCACTTAAGCTCCTTTTTTTTTCTTATTATATATTAGATATTATAAAACTGTGCGTGGAGCTGGGCCTTTATTCTTTAAAAGTACCACTGTTAAAACAGTTTGTACATTGTTACTGTAAACATTTCATCGTCCCTTTGTTCCCCTCCCCCATTTGACATAAATCTGCGATGCCTCAGATTTTTCTCTCTTAATTTTGAAAAGTTAATTAAAAGAAGGGAAGGAATGGAATGGAGTGTTTCTAACAACAAGCCAAATTCATTTGAGGAGTAAAAATAATTGCTGTAAGAAATTAAGGTGCAAGCACATGCCTGCTGTAATTGGTGCGCACTTATTAGGAGCTCTTCTTTCCAAACCTCTCTCGGTATTTGGGGCCCATGATAATGTGAATACTTAAGGGAGAAGTGTGATTAGAGACAGTGTAGTTCATTCAGTAAACATTTCTCAGTGTTTGATGTGAGTGAACTGAGCGTCACATATGATTTTACACTTTCATCCTTTCAGGCAACTGACAGGTCTCTAATCTCCATCTCAGAATCTTCTCTCAGCTTGAACTTTGGCTCATAAAGGTCATTTCTGAACCACTTGGGACAGAGAGCCACATTCATGAAATCCCACAGAGTCGATAGATGCAATAATAGCTTTAGGCACATTTTCTTAAGACTCGAGGGAAAAGACAATTTCAATAAATGTAAAACTATGCCATCCACAATCCACACACAATATCTTACAAAATCTCACAGGAATAAATCTTCTCTTTTTCTTCAGACAAGAGCCTCCTTAACAATAACGATGCAAGAGGTGATGAAAGGTGTGAGATTCTAACCCTGCCAAAAGAAAGGAACACACACACACACACACACACACACACACACACAATTTGATTGAAAGCCTTAACAACAAAAAGAACATTCGTACCTCATATATTAATATATCATTTTTTCTTGTATATTCCAAATAGTCAAACTTTACACTATTAGAAGGGTTATACATGTATGAAAAGGAACCAACTTAATAAATGAGAAAATGACTGAAGTATATCACTTAATTATGGGATGGTTTAAAAATATTTTGTTTTTCTTTTTACCTGTTAAGAATAGAAAAAAGGCAAGGAAAAGAAAGAAGGAAAAGGCACACAGGTTAGATAGGTCATGATAATTAACAGAAGGTTCCTTGGCAGCAGATGTCTGAGTTAAGTAGTAAAGGGCATTCTCTTCCCTTGACATGCTATCAAAGGGAAAAGCAGAGGATATGCAAATTGAAGACGAAACTCTATGTGTGCATGTTTTAGCGTTTGAATACTTCACAAAGATATTTTGGAACTGTGATTTAATCTATAGGACAACTTAAGAGATTTTGTGACAATATTATTCTTTTGCTTGCCACAAATTTTAGCATTGTCTTTGATTTTTTTTCTTTCCTTGCTATAGTTCATGATGCAAAGGAATTCTTCTTGCAAGTAAAGTATCCCCTCCAGCAAAATATTTTACTCAATTTGCCTCAGAGAATTCTGCTGGCAGGAAAAAGAAAAGGATACTGCAGGAAAACTCCAACTTCAACAGCTTAAAATATTTTTAAATGATCTTTTCAAATGAAATTGTTCAATAGGTCAAAATGAACCTCTTCATTTAACTTTGATAATTATTTTAATATATTTTAATGTATTTACATCTTACCAGTATTTTCAGGTTATTCCTTTTTCTTCTTTTGCACTTGTTTTAAATAGGGTGAATATGATGTACCACAAATCCCATCTTCCAAACAGATGATATTAGAAAGGGTTTTCTTGTTTACTCTCAAAAGGTCCCCTGAATGTAGCTAGTACCAACAGAGAAATTCTTCTAAAGGTAGTATAGGGATTTTAATTTGCCCCTAACCAGGAAATGATGGAAGCCAATGCAAATAACACTCATCGGATTCTGTAAAACTCATAACAGGAAATAATGAAGCATCTGGCGAACAGTGAAAGGTCAAGGAAAAAACATTTTGAAATGGAAAGTGTGTCGGTCCCTCTGGCAAAGACTTGTATTTTGGTAAAGGTTGTTGTTGCTTCAGGAAGTCCTTGTATCTCATTTTAAGACTAAGAATATATTTTTCTCCACGTTTCCAGTGTTGGCTTCAGAGTGGAATTAGCTCTGGGGACAAACCATAAACCGTGTTCCTTGGTTCCTTTTTTCTTTCAGACTGGGTTTAGAGCAATGGTTCTCAAATTTTGTTGCTTATTGCAATCACCAGGTACCTTCATCTGTCATGCGTTTATTATGCAAATCTCGAGACTGAGCAATTTATAAAGAAACAAGTGATTTTCTCACAGGTTAGAAGCAGAGGAGTCCAACATCAAGCTGCCCTCTGGTTAGGTTTTCTTTGAAGGGCGGTCCTCTGCTTCCAAGATGGCGCCCTGTGGCTGCTTCAGCTGGAGGGAGCAATGCTGTGTCCTCACGTTGTTGAAGGGAGAAGGCCAGGCCTTTTGAACACTGCATGAGGTCTGTTTTACAGAGGTATTAATCCACTCTTGAGGGGAGGAGGCTTCACAATACAATCACATCATAAAGCTTCATTTCTTAATGCCATTACACTGACTATTAAATTTTAACACTTGAATTTTAACAGTTGCACATTAAACCAAGCACGAGGGGAACTATTAGATCCGTTTGTGTCAAATAAATAAGAATCTCCAGGGGTGAGACACACACACAGCCTAAAGCTTCCCCAGATGACTCCAATGCACAGGTGAATTTGAGACCCAGTGAATTCTGGCATTTACATACTGAAGGTTTATACAAATGGGCACAGACCTCTATAAAGCAAGAGGTCTATATTCTTGTATTGGATTTAAAACAGGCAAGGGCAATGATATAAAGAGAATAACAAAGATGTGACTAAAAGAATGGAGTGACATGGAATTTATTAGGATAAACACAGGGATTACATGTGCAAAAGGGCTTCTCATCCAAAATACCTGATTTCAGCCTTATAACAGGGATTTGAATAGAAATGAGGCTTACATAAGTGAAGTTTCCTGAATATTAACTTTTTGGTGGATTGTCTATTTTGTCAAGTAAGCATGTTGCTAGATTCTGTGATGAGAAAACTTGAGTGAAATAGATGTTAATCCTTAATTTGTGGCTGCTGACTTTGGGATTGTAGTTTTAGGAAGAATATCCTTTGAACTCTGATAAGTCTAGTACTTTAAAATCAATCTTTCAACCATTGACTTAAATATACAAGTATTTTTTTTTCCATTTCTCTGGAAGTTTTCACTTCCCAGTACTTTGGTCAGGTAAATAATTTTATATTCTAATAAGGCGTAAAATAAGACTATAAGCTTCAATCAATAACTCTGGTTTTCACTCATAAACTTTAAATCTAAAGGAAAACAATTTTAGAGATTATTAGTCAATTCTCACTTATATGAAATAATAATTGTATGACAATTTTGATAAGTTTTCTATCTTCCATGTTTTATACTGAAATATTAAAATGAAACTACTGGCTTTGTGAATTTCCTAAAAAGCAGAAAACTTGCTATTAACTTTATCTAGATCTATGTTCCATCATTGTTTTATATATTTAGAAATAAGTTAATGTTATAGGGGATTTTTCCCACTTTAATTTTTTATTCTAACTTAGATTACTTTAAAATATAGTGCTCATAATATGTTTCAAATCGTAGTGATATTCTATAAGTATATTATAAATCATTAATTTATACTTAACAGGTAAATTTCACTATGTGTTGATTAAACTTCAATGACACTGCATAAAAACGGAAGAAAAAACAATTCAGGTGACATTATAAACAATTGAAATAATAAAATTCTTCTATGTTTTATGAAGCCTACACTCTGACAAAATTATTGGGTAAAAATATTGCTCTTTATTTCTTTGCAGCTTGATTCCATTTTAACAACATTAATCTACCTCAGTGCTATGCCTGAAATCTTGTCTACTCTTGAAGGCTACCTAACGTCTCACTGTTTAAACACAAAGAACCTGGGAAGTTCCATAAAAGAGCTTGCTGTATATGATTAATGATTTTCAAGGAAATAGAGTTGAGGGAGGGAAACTGAGACAGTAGATGTATAACATAAATTTATATTTGGAATATATTTGCCAATTTTAAGAGGTAAAAAATAATTCAATATAGAATGTTTATATTGTCAAAAGGATAATGGATCAACACATTTATGTGACATTGCTTATTGCACAATTTAGTGTCTCATTTAACATCTTTGGGGAATAAATTTTCCAGATGCCTAAAATTTGCCTCTAACTAGAGTGTCATTACAGAAATTATTCTCAGTAGTAGAAAATATACAGAATTTGATTATTTAATTTCCTTTTGAAACCTTCAGCTTTGTTCTTCTGCAACTGAAAGGCAAAAAGCAGAAGCTGGCAGATGATGATAAAAGTGGAGCTAAGCAAGAGCAAAAACAGAAGAAATAGGAGCAATAACTGAGAAAAGAAGTAAGAAATAGTAGAATGGCCTTTTATGTCTCTTTTCAGAAAAAAGTCACAGAAGCTTACTCTCCAAAAAAAGTGACACTGGGGTTAAGATATGAAGATTAAGTAGGAGTTAGTGTGGGAAAGAGGGAAAGAAATGTTTTGCTGGTGTGAAAGAACAGCATACAGAAAAATCTCTGCAACAGAAGCAACCAGAGTGCACGTCTACAGCAGTGAGTGAAAGGCAACCTGTCTGGAGCACTAAAGAAGGAGCTGGTAGTGCTGTAAGCAAAGACTCAGAAGAAATGTGGAAGTGAAGTCCTGCAAATCTTTATGAGCATAATATTTGTGATACCCACAGCATTCCATTTATGTTTGCAAAATTGCCCAATATAGAACGAATAAAAACAATAATGATAATGATATAAATAATTATCAAAAAAAGAACAATGAGAACTATGAGAGAATTTTAAACAAAACAAAAATGGTACTAATTGATCTGCTTCTGGAATTTTTTTTGAAGCTTTTTTAAACTCTTTTCTATTTTAAAGAGAATAAAAAATAATCAAAGAAACACTAGAAATGGTACAGAATTTCAGAAAACAAGATGATAGGAATTTTACACAGCTTCTGAAATTGTTCATTATGGATGTTTTGTTGAGAATGGATAGGGTCGGCACAAGATTAAGTGAAGGTAGACAACTTAGTAGTAAATAAATTATGAAGAGGCAAGTGGTGATTACAGCTTGGCCAAAGGTGATAGGGACCAAGAACATGAAAGAATTTAAGAAGTAGTAAGTAGATAAAACTGACAAGCTGCAATATATTTAGGGAGTTGAAGGAGAAAAAAGTTTCATGGTACTTTAAAATCATGGTACTTTAAAAGCTTGATGCTTTGCCTGGTAAAACTACATGGATTGTGAAATCCTTCATTGATTAAAGGAATGAAGCAATGGAAAGAATATGAATATATTCTTGGCTTTACTGAATTTTTGATGTTTGTGAAATAGCCAAGAAGAGATGCAAACAGAAAAACATTTAGGTCAAAGGAGAATCAAGGCTTGGTACCTGTCAAACACAAAACTGTACAATGTCTACACAGCAGAATTTGAAACATATCCCAATGCCTTTGGGCTTAGTAATCAGATTTTTGGTTGGAACGTCAAACCTCAGATCAATATAAAAAAAAACTGTAAACGAGACTTCATTGCAATCAAAAATAATTGTTTCTTGAAAGACTATCAAAATAAAATTGTAATGAAAATGAAAAGATAAACCACAGACTGGAAGAAAATATTTGCAAATTATGTCGCTAAAGAACTTATCAAAGTATCTAGATAACTCTAAAAACTTAACCCAAAGAGCCTGATTGAAAAATAGGTAAAAGACTCAACAGACATCTCAACAAAAGGAATCTAGAAAGGAAAATAAGCACATGAAAAGATTTTCAACATCGTATGCCATTAGGGAAATACAAAGTAGAACAACAAAGAGGTACCATTATAGTTCAGTGAGAATGGCCCACATCCGGTAGAGATCCAGAAAACTAGCAGCACCAACTTTTGGTAGAGATACAAAGCCTCATTCACTGCTGTGGGACTAAAAATGTGCTTTGAAGGACAGTTTAGCAGTTTCTTACAAAACTAGACATACACTTGCCATATGTTGCAGCAATCACATTCCTTGGTATTTACCCAAAGAAATTGAAAACATGCATCCACAAAAACTTGCACACTGATGTTTATAGGAATTTTACTCATAACTGTCCAAAGTTGGAAGCTACTAAGATATCCCTCTGTAGTTGAATGAATGAATAAATGGAAATGGATTATTATTCAGTGATGAAAAGAAATGAGCTATCAAGCTTTTTATTTGAGATTATGTTAAATCTATATATCAATTTTGGAAATATGGCCATTTTGAAAATATTGGTTCTACCTATCCATGAATAGGGGATATCATTCCATTTTCTGATGTTCTTCTCAATTGTTAAGGAAACTTAAGTGCATATTTTTAAATGATAATAAACTAATCTGGAAGGCCATATTTGGTAAAAGGACCAGTAATTTCCAGTGAGGAAAGTCAGAAAAGGAAAACTAGCAGAAACAAAGAATTTTTAAGACAGTAAAAGTATTCTACATATGGGGCTGGGGACTTAGCTCAGTGGCACAGCGCCTGCCTGGCAAGCGCAAGGTCGTGAGTTCGATTCCTGGTACCAGAAAAAAACCAAAAAAAAAAAAAAAAAAAGTATTCTGCATAGTACAATACTGATAAACATGTGCTTAACACACTCTTCAAAACCTATAAGATGTAGAGCACTGTGGTGTTTGAGTGACACTGATATGTCCACAAAGGTTCATCAGTGGTTACAAGTGGAGGCTGTTGATGGTAGAAGAGGTTATTTGTGGTGTCAGGATATGTAAGAAGCCTTTGTACTTTCTGCTTAATTTTGTGGTGAATTTAAAGCTATTTTAAAAATAAAGTCTACTAAAATTATAGAGTTAAAGACAATTCTTTCTAGAAATTTGTTAGTAAAAGCAAGAAGGAAGAACATAGATATAGTCTGAGAGAAAGAACTCTTAATTTCAATTTCTAAAATCACTGTTTGGTGTAAGGGTTTAATACTTACTTTGTTTTTGGATTCTCATGGGCAATACCTACAAATCAGCCAGGAAGTGAAGAATCAAAAGTTGCATAATGCCTTGGACAATGCTCCCAACTATTAAATTTCAAATGTAAAACTATCATATTTGCTAATGAATATGCTTAAAATAAATCATTTAAATAGAAAGAGTTCATTTTGACAGGTATTTACTTAAAATGTACTGCATATATTCCTGAATGTTTAAATGGAACATGTATTACCTATATGTCATATTATATATGTCTTACATACTCCCGTTTCCTTTTTCAGTGATAGAACCCAGGGCTTTTGAGCTCTATTTCTAGTGCTCTTTATTTTTTATTGAGACATGGTCTTGCTAAGTTACTAAATTCCTAGGCTGGGCTTAAACTTGCAACTTTTTGGCCTCAGCTTTATAGTAACAACAACACTGACTTTGCTCCTTTAAACTTCTTTTAAAAGAATTTCCCTCTCTCTCTCTCTCTCTTTCTCTCTCTCTCTCTGCTTTGAAAAATCATCATTCACTCAAAAGCAAGTCTTCTTCTTATTCCCTCTATACAAAATATTGTGTACTTCTCTACGTTAGAATGGTGTGTGACATAAGGGTTACAGAGGGATACTGATAGAGAGAGAGACTGAGGCTTTTTCTCATTAGTAATATTGGGGTGTGATGATATTCACTATCTATTATGCTCTGCTTAAAAATGTAGGTATGCATCCTATTGCATTTGTAGTTATTACACAGTATCTGGCACATGAAGGCACTCAAAGTGCTTAATGGGTATAATTATTATGAATACAAGGTTATTTTATTAAGTAAGCTGTTTCTTTGTTCTCCTCTATCTATATAATTAAAGCACAAAGCCTATTTTGTTTTCAAGGCAACATTGTGCCAATTATATACTTAATTAGGTAGCATGAAAAATGCCATGACTTGGCAAGTCTGCAGATGGGGTAGGCTGGGTAGGCTGCAGGATTATACAAGGAAGTAGATGTCAGGAAGGCAGGGATCTTCATTTTTATATACTTTTTTCACAATTTGCCTCTATGATGCCCCTGTTTTTTCTGCTAAACAATCAATGAGGAGCACAGTGGGCACTGGGGAGTCCACTGAATTCCACTGACCTTCCACACGGGGTCAGAGGAAGCAGTTTACTCAGAAAGTCTCCTTCAGTCTCTTTTATGTAGTGAATATTGGACTAATTGTTGATAATTTATTCTATTCCTCTCAAACTTTTATCATTTTCCAAATACACTAGATGAAAATGAAAGTAGTGACTTGAAAAGAACAAAACTACCATTGATGTTGCGTGAGTTCAATTTGTGCACCTTGTTTTACACCTGCCAAGGACAAGAGTGAAGAAAGGAAGTCATCCCAAAAACCTTGCTGGTACAAAGGAAGAGAATAAAGATCAGGCACCCAGGATGGGTATGTGAGTGATACTGAGGAGAGAGTTTTGGATTTATGGAACTCTGATTTTTCTAAACAGATGTCCTCATCATGGAAGTTATTGTAGTCTCCACTTAACCAGATGGGATACCAAACTCCCTGTTGTGTTCAGAACTGGCAGGGCTCATTAAGTTGGCTTTAAATTGGGTATTAAGGGAGGATCTGTTGCTTAGCCCAAATAATCTCAACATGCACAATGGAGAGAAGAGGGAGTTCAACAAGCAGAGATAAAATATAAGATAAGTGATAAGTCATATTAACATACTGGACTTAATTGTCTATAAGTAACTACAAAGTAAATGGGAAATTAAAAAGATTAACTGGAAATGTTTCTAAATGATGGAGAACATGACCTAATGCACACAATAAAAAGAGAAAGATAATATTTCCTTGTTTGGAATGCCAAAGTTGATACTTAAAATATATTCCTTAACAAAGATTCAAAGGAAATTAAACTCTAGGATGAAGCACTGTAAATCAGACCCCCAAAAGTGGAAGAATGCCTTGCCATTTACTAATGGTAAGTGCAGGGAACACCCTTGGACTAGAGATATGAAAGATGAAAATGAAAAGCTGTAGTTGGAATGTTCTTAAATATAAGTGGTGAGAATTGTTTTAATTTGTAAAATCACTGGACCAAGAAATAATTTCAGACTCTAAGATAGATTGCTGTATAACACTGAATAAGAAATACTTATTTGTACTGATTCATGATAATTAAGTATATCCACTGATAAGTGTGAGAAATGACATAATGACTAAACTGTTGTTGGTAAAAATGAAAATTATTTTCTTCTGTGGAAATAATAAAAACCAGACAAATATTGCATTTTTTATTAAATAAGGTCTATTTCAATTTACTACACACATTTTATTAAATATGTTTCCTGGGTGTTTATGTCCAGATGTTGAATAGATTTAATGGAGAAAACAATGGGTGATTGGATACTACCCACATATTACCTGATCATAGGGGACAAGCAAATTTATTAGCCTATCTTTAATTTCTGGAGATTATAAAAAGGAGCAGAGTCAGCAATATGTGTAATTGGTATAAAATTTCAACTATCAGCCATGACCACTTTGATATATTAGTTACAAGTACAGGCTTAAACTCTCTCTATGATTCTATTTACTTACTTAAGCATATTGTCAATCTCTCTAAAAGTCATCATCTCCTCTATACAGTGAGGACAAGATTACTTATCTTGGGTTTCCTAGATGATTGTTGTATAACATTAGTAGAGTATGGAATATAAAGAGAACTAAATCAATGCTAACTAAAAAGTTAATATAACAATTACCTAAACTAATTAAATCAAAATTTACCTGGAAATAATATTAGAAAGGAAAAATAAAACAGTAGTTTGCATCCACAGATAGTTAGGCTTTGCTAATATTAATTCATTAATAAAACAGGTCTTTAGGAGAAGGGATTTACATTAATTCCTAATGGAAGTGTAGAGGATGGGAGTACACAGCTGTAATTCGTGTTCCATGGGTGGCTGAGACAGGAGGATCAAAACTTTGCCAACCATGGGCAATTTAGTGACTTAGCAAGACCTATCACACAACAGAAAATACAAAGAGCTGGGATGCAGCTCCGTTTTTTAAAAAAGGAGGGAAGGGAAGGAGGGAACTGAGAGTGAAGATTAACTTGTTTCCCCCAAATTACAGAATGAGGAAAAATTGTTTGGCAATAATATTTGGAAGTCATTTTATTTGTTTTAAAATTTTCATTAGTGTGTGTTTGTAGTACGTAATGATTACCTTCATTGTGGGTAATTGATCCATGTACATAACACATCTCAAATCTTTTTCCTCTTCTTCTCCAATATCCACTTTGGTAGCATCAGATGCATTTATTTAAAATGTTAATGTTGTGAACTTTTATGATTTTTATGAATATTGTGTGTATACATAATATATCTTATTTATATGTATAAGATTGTACCTCCCCAAGAAGTGGGAAATACATTTTAAACATTTAAAAATATATGTTTCTTGAGCTTACAGTCCAAGAATTGATAGAAATTTTTTTTAACTTTCCCCAAATAAGAGTCACATTGATTCATGCTGGTCATGGTGAAATGCACTGAAGACATCTTGCTTTAACTATGGGAGGGAATGCCCTAGAAATGCAATTGAAGAATGCAGTTTACATCAAAAGTACACAATTATAGGGTTTGGCTTTGGCCCCAAAGAGAAATTCAATCCACTTGTTTCTTATCTCTTTCTTACACTAAAGCTACAATTTATTGAGTGCCTATGATGAGTCAGGTACTATGATAGCCTTCGGATACATGATGAGGATCCCAAACAGTTTGCTTTTCTGGATTAGATCATCCTTTCCCTGTTCATTTGATCATTTTACAATCTCTGAAGTGTGGTCCTTTCTCTAGTATCTTTGTCCTTTTCTTTTCTACCAGATTTAACTACACTTTATTTCTATTCTCTATATAAAATGGTTTCCTTCCAGAACTCTAGAAATGAAGTGTCCTTACTTTATCATTCTTTCAGATGTACTCAAAGTATATCCTGATAAAGCCCCTCCAGAAGCTCTCCCATTACCTCTCCAAACTAATATTTCTCTCTTCCATACATGACTGTTACATGCAAATTACATGAAATTGCATGTGATGCATATTCCTGTGTTTAAACTTTTGGCCAATTTTCCTATCAAGATAGCTCTTCCTTTTAGTACAGCAAACTCACAATTACTACACAAAATCCCATATGGAAAGCTTTCTCTGACTCTCTGTAACAGGACAAGGAATTTTCTCTCATCTGTGATGCCTTCCTTAAATATTTACAAAATATATAAATTAAATAATTGGCTCCAGTTTAAAATTAAAGATTAACTTCTCTGTCATTCCTGATTACTACATATAATGCTTTTATGAGACATAGGCTTCTTATACTGGTATTTCCATTTCTAGATATATTTTCACAAGAAAGCAAAGGATTAAAACATGCTATGTGCATATGAAAACTTCCCTAAACAAACCTGACTACCATCTAATATTAACATATACTAATAAACTGTACAAAATACAGTAAGGGTAGTTTATAATTAAGTAGCAAATTGATGCAGCAATTTTGTTGGAAAAGTAAAAAAAAATAAAGCTACTGAAATGGAAAGGTTAATTGGGTTCTGGTGCTACTGGTAGCTTGATATGAATGGCTCATTGATATACTTAAAAGTCACTTGGGAGTTGTCAGAGTAAGATAAACAAAAAGTCAAATAATTACAATAATTTATTGAATAAAAATTGAGGACAGAGGCTGGGCCCTGTGAGCATGGGCACACACATGCCTTTTATGGGTGGACTGATTGGAAGCCACAAGACCCAGGTCAGCTGGTCCCAGGCATGTGGAGTAATCAGTGAGACCAGCAATGTGATATGTCTGAAGCAGCAGTGAAGAGCCAGAAGTTGAGCTCTGGAGAACTCCACCAACAGAAGGCAGCCCCCACATGCAGAGGCCAAGATCAGCTCCATATCCAACACAATTTCCATAGCAAACTTGGCTGGAGTATGCAGTACATTTCTGGGATCTGACACGGACACCACCACAGAACTGTAAACATCCGAGATATTTTACTACTTTTATTCTCCCTTGACTGTCTGATTGGTTATCCCTTTCTTGTCTGGTTGGAAGTCATCTTGTTTAGTCTTGTATTCTATGGTTATTTTTGGTTTTGGATTTTTTTCTTTTTTCCTCTTTCTCCAATCTATTTCTTTCTTTCTTTTCTTTTTTACTTTCTTTCTTTTCCATTCTCCTTCTCTTTCTTCCTTCTTTTTTTCTACTATGTAGATCGCTTACCAGTCTCAAAGAAATTTGAAAAATTAAACAAAACTTTCAAGTGAGTAAATTAAAGAAGAAATTAAACAATATCTACAACTATACAAGAATACACATACAACATACCAGAACTTGGGGATGCAATGAAAGCAGTCATAAGAGGGAAATTATAGTGGGGAATTCTTATATCAGGAAAACCTAATGACCCCAAATAAACAACCTAACACTGCACCTCAAGATTCTAGAAAAACAGAGCAAGTTAAGCCCAAAGCCCACAGAAAGGGGGAAACTGTAAATATCAGAAAACACAACACAATGGAGACTAAGACAATAATACAAAGAATTCACAAACTGAAGAGTTGGTACTTTGAAAGAATAAATAAAATTGATAAACTCCTAGCCAATATTATCAAAAAAGGAAAGACTCAAATTCATGCATTGAAGTATGAAAAGGGTAGAATCACTACATATCCTGTGGAAATTCAGTATATCATCAATACCTTTTTCCAAAATCTTTACTCTCATAGGCAGGAAAGCACAGAAAGAAAATGGACAGACTCCTAGAAATGTATGAATCACCAAAGCTGAATCCATAAGATATAAAAATTCTGATTAACTCAATATCAGTTAGTGAGACTGAAAATGTAATTAAAAGCTTATCAACAAACAAAAGGGCAGGTCCTGATGGATTAACTGCTGAATTCTGCAAGAAATTTAGAGAAGCTTTAATGCCAAACCTCTCAAACTCTTAAATGAAACTGAAAGGAAGGCAACACTCACTCTGTAACTTATTTCTGGAGGCAAGTATTACCCTGATACCAAAACCAGAGAAAGATCCAAACAAAAAGGAGATAGACCAATCTCCCTAATGAACACAGATTCAAAAATCCTTAAGATACTAGCAAACAGAATGCAGCAAATCATCAAGAATATTATACACTATGACTGTCTTGGTTACTTTTTCTCTTGTTGCTGAGACAAAATACCCAATGCTCAAATTTAAGGAAGGAAAGGTTTATTTATTTATTTAGCTTACAGTTCATGTAGGTTTCAGTCCATACTTGGTTGACTCCAAAGCAGAGTGGCACATGGCAGAGGGCAACAGTTCATGGCAGTGGAAGATCACAAAATCATCAAGAGCAAAAGGGAGGAGGTGAGGAGGCAAGTAGCCTCCTTCCGTCACTTACACTGTATGCAAACTATCCACTCTACTGTAAGTGTAGCACTTACATCAGTAATTCCAACATTGGACCATGAATCATTCTTAAACTCTAAAACCCCACCCCATGACTGCATGAGGCTTTGAGGGGCCATCCAGACACAAACCATAACTCTAATCAAGTGGAATTCATCCTAGGAATGCAGGAATGGCTCAACATATGCAAATCAATAAAGGTAGTATACCATATCAATACAGCCAAAAACAAAAATCACATGACCATCTCAATAGATGCAGAAAAAACTTTTGACAAAGTCCATTCATGATAAAAAAAAAAATCCTATAGAAAATTGGAATAGATGGTCCAATCCTCAACCTGATTAAGACATCTATAAAAAACCAATAATTAAGATCACACTAAATGAACAAAAACTGAAAGCTTTCACTCTAAACTCAGAACAAGACAAGGATGTCCACTACCACTATTCGTTTTCAATGTAGTTCTTGAAACATTAGCCAGAGCATTAGACAAGAGAAAAAAATAAAAATAACAAAGTTAGAAAAGGAGGAAGATGACATGATACTGTACACAGAAGAACCCCAAAACTCCACCAAAAGGCTTCTACATTTAATAACCAGATTCAGTTAGCATAGCTGGAGAGTAGGTCCACACTCAAAAATCAATAGCATTTCATTATATAAACAACAAACTCATCGAGAGAGAAATTAGGGAAACCATACTGTTCAAAATAGCATCAAAAACTTGAAATATTTAGGAATCAATCTAACAGAAGATGTAAAAAATCTATACAGGGAAAATTACCATACTCTGAAAAAAAAAAAGAGGTCAAAGAGGATTTCAGAAAATGGGAAGATTTTCCTTTTCATGGACAGGAAGAACCAACATAGTGAAAATGAGCATAATCCCAAAATTGTTGTACAGATTTAATGCAATCTTGATCAAAATATCATTAGCATATCTTAAAGAACTAGAGAAAACACTCCTAAAATTCATTTGGAACCAGAAGAGACCTAGAATAGCAAAGGCAATTCTTGGTAACAAATGAAAGGCAGGGGGCACCACAATCCTTGACTTGAAATTATATGACAAAGCTACTGAGATAAAATCAGCATGATACTGGCAAAAGAGACCTGAGGACCAGTGGAACAGATTAGAAGATGTAGACACAACTATAAACATATTCAGACACCTTATCTTTGACAAAAGGACCAAAAATGTTCACTGAAAGAAAGAAAGCCTCTTTAATAAATGGCACCGGAGAAACTTACTGTCTACATGCTAAAGACTAAAACTGGATCCATGTCTATCACCATGAACGAAGGTAAAGTAAAAAATGGATCAAAGATCTAAGTATTAATACAGAAATGCTGAATCTACTGGAAGAGAAATTAGGTACAAATCTTGAAGATATAAGTGTAAGCAAAGAGCTCATTAACAAAACCCAATATTTCAAAGAATCAACAACTGGAGTCTCATTTTATTAAAAAGTTTCTGTACATCAAAAGAAATCACTAACTGAGTGAAAAGATAATCCACATAGTGGGAAAAAAATTTAGCCTATTGTCCCTCGAATGATTTATATCTAGAACATATAAAGAATTGAAAAACATCATACCCCCCTAATTTAAAGACTCAATCTAAAAATGGGCATCTCAAATGAACTTCTCAGATGAGGAAATACAGAAAGCAAGTAAATATATGTAAAAGTGTTCAACATCATTGGGCATCGAGAGATGCAAAGTAAAACAGCACTGAGATTTCATCTCACTCCAGAAGGAATGTTGTCATCAAGAAATCAACCGATAACAAGTACTGGAGGTGCTGTGGGGAAAAGGGAACACTAATTCACTGTTGATGGGAGTGTAAACTGTTGCAATCACTGTGAAATCAGTGTAGAGATTCCTCAAAAAACTAGGATTAGAGGTTCCATTCAACCCAGCTATTCCCCTTCTGTGTATATTCCCAGAAGAATTACAAACATTATATCACAGTGATATATGTGCACTCATGTTTATAGCAACACAATTTGTAGTAGCTAAATCTTGGAGACAACCCAAATGCCCATCAACCCGGGAATGAATAAAAATGTGGTATTTTTATACAATGGAGTACTACTCAGCTATAAAGAAGGATAAACGCAAGGCTTTTATAGGTAAATGGATACAACATGAGACTATACGCATAAGTGAAATAAATCAGTCTTGCACTAGAAAGCATTGTATAGTGTCCCTAGTGTAAGAAGCTGAAAGAGTAGTTAAGATCCAAAATGTATAATAGATACTGGGAAATAGGAAAAAAGCTGTTCAAAAGGAAAGAGAAACTGGGATGGGGGATAGGAGAAAAGAAGGAACAGAAAAGTAAATAAATAAATATATATATATATATATTAGTATATATGTTCTACATATAATATATATAAGTAAAGATAGCTGTACTACTAACTTTTGTTAGTTCATTGAAAATAAAGATTTGTGCTTTTTTTGTGCTTATATTTTTTGATCAATTTTTCCTATATCTTATAATCTGAGCAAATACTTTGAAGATAACAATATACGATGTACCAACCATTGTTACTCTCTTATCTTGTTTTGAAATTTTGTATTGTTTTTATTGTTTGTTCTTCTTAAAATAAAAAAAATTAAGGACAGCCTCCATCAATAAAGATAACTTTCACTTAGACAGTAAAGATATGGTAAGAACTCTGGACACTGTATGCAGTGCCATAAGGCTACGCTCTAGAAGATTAAGCTGGTAATCAGTAGCTAAATCACATAGGTATTTAGTGGCATGGCTAGGATATAACTCATAATCTTTTTTTTCAAAGACCAGACCATTTCTAATTATTTCCTTCCTAAATGGTGTCAGTTATTCCTTCTCTTATGCCTATTCAACTGGTTCTTAGCTACTACATTGTTTAGATTTTCTGGTTCCTATGAATTCACTAACCTGTAGAATTCTCCAGGGTAAGATCTGATTCAAGAGGTATTTGCTATCCCCGGCACCTTGCAGTATTTATATACTTCAAACTTCACTAATGGTTGTTAGATAAATTAATGAATAAACATTGAAAGTAAGTAAATAAAATACGTATAAAGTAAAAATTATTATGCACTATCAGTGACCCTTTCCCCAGTGCCAGTTATCAGGGACCCCTGCAGTGAGTCCTCAATCTCCTACCTCGGCATTACAGTGCACTGTGAGAAAGAAAAAGAGCAAGAGACAAGAATTGCAAGGAAATAGGGTGCAGGGATGATTAGCGTTCTCTGGGGATGAAGACCAAAAATCTCCAGCTAGCCACTATTTTATTAGCCAGTGAAATGGAAGGAGCATGGTGCTTTTCCTGGAACAGAGCAGAAGTAGTGATTGAATGGGCAAGTTTAACATCATAAAGGAAACTTCTTAAGATCCATCCCCACACCTGAGTTCTCCCTGTATTGTCCTCAGAAGACCTCATTCTGTTCGATGAGCTTCACAGCATCACTCACCATTAACATATCAGCAGTGACTGAGGAGGAAGCTGGATTTGCACCTTCTAAAACTAGCCCTCAAGGCAGGGCAAGGACATCCTTGGACAGATACTATGTCAATTAATAATTCATGGTCCCCAACCATGCATAGAACTAGAAGACTTCTGGTTTTTTTCACTAATTTATGGACATTTTGTATAGAGTCAACTTTGAAGACTTTTCTATCATCTTGCTGTAGGAAATACAAAACTAAAGTGAGTTTAAATAGGGAAGCATCTGTTCTCTTATTTGTGAAAAGCACTGGGTTATAAAAAGGAAGGGACAGTGAGGGGACATGGTTAGATTGCCAGAACAAAGATGTGTCTTAGCTGCCAGTACCAGAGAAAGTTTTGAGAAGAGCAGAAATTTTCTTCTCCCAAATGTTTCTTTCAAAAGGCTTAGAATAATAGTTCCAAATTCTATTTCTAAATCTATTCTATATCTATCACCTTTGACACTTGAAAGCTGCACCACAGTGAAGGTGTACTTAGCAACTGGGACCACACCATGAAATATATATTCTGCATGTTTATCTGCCTATGCTTAATGTACATGTTAGTGTCACAGCAAGCACTTTAATGGATTCTTCCTTTTCCTGCCATTCAGTTATGTGCTGCACAACTTAGTTATTTTTTATATTTTTAGAGCCAAATTTCTAATTATATGTATGGAAAATGTTTAATTTTTAACATTTTAATTCCCCTTTTCTTATTCTTCTCTAATTTCCTTGAGCAGCAGTGCAATATTCTAGGTCATTGGTTTTTAAAATATTTCTTATCTTTGTTTTGAATCTTAGTGTTCTTTGCATTACAACAGGGACTATGATATGAAAAGCACAACTTATAGGTATAATTATTCACTTTATTTTGTCTGTATAGCAAAGTTCCAACCACTTATGCTATGTGCCTACCTTTCTTCAATGACTCATGACTGTAGAAGTCCCATAGGAATCCTTTCCTATTTGTCAACTACTGCTACCACGGTAACAAATGTCTGTTTTGGTCATATTCCTGCCATGAAATTGGGCTAAAAGAAGCGTGACTTTGGATTCTCTCTTTCTTGTGTTGAAGTTATCTGATCCTTTTCATCATTCCTGAAAGCTTTGGTTAGGCATAACACAAAGACTGCCATTCTTGGTAATTTTATTAAAATTGTTTTTTTAATTGTGGGCAATGGTAGATGTACTTCACTCTGTCCTCTTTAAATAGGAAAGACTACTTCATGCAGAGTTACTGCTGTTACTAAACTGTATGGACAAAGGAAACAAAATAAAAATCTGGAGCTTTATGTAAAATTACATGTGATTTTAGAAGCTGATGAAGACAACATCTCGAAACACTGGAAAGATCCATTAACTAGAAGAGGAATATGATTTTCAAAAAAGAGACTAAATAGAACATTTCAGAAGTCAAAGAGTATATAGTATTCAGAGAAATGAAAATAGAAGTATCACAAAAACATTATCTTATGGATTAAATTTAGAATAATATAGTCCTAAAAAAGGAGTTTTAATCTCCTTTAATCTGTTAGTGTACATATGAATTAGAGAGTAAGGTTTGCTATCTATAAAAATTAATATCCTATTGGTTCAGGACAGCTTGGTTTAAAAAAAAACTCAAAATTTTATCCTTTGCCTTTGTGTATAGTGTTGGTACCTTTATACAAATCAGGTAAATACATATATCAGTTTGTATTATTATATTTTTCTATTTTCTTGTTCTATTTGTCTGTTTATAGAATATAACAACTCTGTAATTACTCTATGCTTATGGTACCTCTTAAGATTTTATAGTTTGTTTTTCTTAAAAACTCTCTTGTCTATTATAAGTACTTTGAATTTTTAAATAAATTTTGAAATTAGCTTGCTCTTATTTAGATTTTTATTTAGGATCTAAATCAAAACTAGATCAATTTTGGAAAATCAATGTATTAACAATACTGGAACTTCCAATCCACGAACATAGTTTAATTCTTCATCTATTTAGATCATCTCTATCAAATCAGTATTTTTTAGTTTTGTGTGTAAAGACTTCCGTGTCATTTTTCACTTTTATTCTTAAGTATGTGAGATTTTTTAGACTTTCGTAGTTGATACTGTGTTTTCAATTTCAATTTGAAATTTTTTTTCTGTTAGTGTGTGGAAATTCTATTGATTTTCCATATTGTCCTTGTATCCGGGGACCTTGCAAACAGACATATTAATACACCATTTAATTGGTTCATATGCTCTCTTTATATAATTATACATATTTCATATAAGTTAATAACTCTTGACATCAAAAGAAAATACTAAAAATAAGCAGGTGAGTCATAAACTGAGAAAATAAAAAATGTGTATAAGTATCTGTGTGCACGTGTGCGACAAAGACCAGATATGTATATAATATGAAAAACTCTCACAATCAATGAGAAAAAGATCAACCCTGAAAATGGGCAAAATATTCAAATAAGTAATTAATAGCCAAACACAGAACAGCAAAGCAACATTTTCAAAAGTGCTTAATACCATTATTGATCATAGAAATTCAAATTAAAACCACAGTGCAATATAAAGCCATGGAGACTGTTAAGGTTCAAAAGACTGCTGACACTAACTATTAAGGAAGAGGTGGAATGGTAGAATTTCCAAATCTCATTGATGAGAGTATACATTGCTTGGAAAATAGTGTCTACCAAAAGTAAATATGTTCTTACTCAAATGAAAAAGCAACTGATGAATGAATTTCCAATAAAATGAAGAAATAAGTCCACTAAATGGAGCTTTGTGCATATACAAGACCTATGTGTGTGTGTGTGTGTGTGTGTGTATGTGTATCAATCTATCTACACATAGTCATACTGCTGACAGCACCTTTATTCATAATCCTTTCAAAATGGGAGCAACACAAATGTTCAAACATATGCAAATGTATAAAGAATTTGAGATATATTCATCTAGTAGAATACTACACAAGAAGAAATAAGAAATTATTAATACCTCTGGCTGGATATCAAAAACTAGGTTGAGCATAAACTCCCAATGAGTACACACTGTGTGACTCCATTTAAATCAAGATTAGTCAAAAAGTGTTAAACTTCTAGTTTAAGAGACAGAATAGAGTTTTTCTCTGAGTTGGGAGGGTGCTCCCTGGGGAGAGGCAAAAGGAGTCCTTGTAGGGCACTGAAAGTATTCTGCATATTGACCTAAGCAGTGGCTACATAGAGTTTTACAAATTTAAAAATTTTCAGGCTGTATGGTTAAGACTGTAATCGGCACTGCATAGATTTTATCTTAATTTAGAAGACGTGATATAGAAATGAGACTTTCAAATAATGCTGATAAAATGATTATTATAATGCTGGTATCACATTTCAAAATACAATAAAACATCTTTAAATGCCTACAGTTTTTTCTTTTTATGAAAAAGAAAATAAATTTTCCTAAGCAAATAAGAAAATTGCATTTTGTTACATTGTGTATCATTATCTTTAAAATAATTACTCAATATAAGATGTAAAGCAAAAATATTCTTACAAAAAAGAAAAAAACAGATAACTTGGATCCAAAAATTTTGCTTCTTATAGCTAATTCTAAGGAAAGAATCTGATAAATGATGACAAATGTATGTATGAGAAGACAATGATTTTATGATAGTAATGAAAACAAGGCAGAAAAACCATAAATTTCTAAGACTTGGTAACTAGATAATTGTATCTTAGCTCAAAAATAAACCATTACCTGGGCACTTAACACCATGAAAGAGATAAAATTTTAAAAACAATGACATTTTTGGAGAACCTATTTTGTGCTCATATGTGTGCCGGGAAGGGCTTATTCTATTTGCTGTTTACTAGGTACTGACAGGCAGGGGTTAATAATATCTGAGTATTTCTTTTATAGATGAAGAAGATGGAAGCTTAGTGACTTGTTTAGTGTCACACAACTGTAAATAGCAGAGATAACCTCTGAACCTTGGTTCATTTGAATCCAGAGCTGGAAATTTTAACTAATTTGATAGTTTTTACACAGAATTATACTTATGATTTGTTGCTCAAAGAAGTGAATGGCCAATACTAACAAGATCCTATATAGATGATATATAAAATGGACAAACATATCCACCCATCTGTGCACATAAAGTACAATGCTGTGACAAAACTCCTGTGATCAACAGTTACTTGCCAGACCCTTTGTTTGTCAGTCAAATAACTAGCTATACAGATTTTTCCTGATTTTCTCATACACTTTATAATGCAATCTATTTACACTTCAGAGAATTGAATATTTTGGATGCCATTTACAGTTCATAGCAGAGTTTTACTGTACATAGGTCACAGATGAGCGGAGAAATCTATTTAGTGAAGAAGGACCAAGCTACTGAGTCTGCCATTTTTGGTGTGGGGATTATGGACAATTTCAAAATAGGCATATGCTTAGCAGATAAAAGTTCTTTTCTTGTTATAGACTGGATTGATGCTAAATTGATGCTCTTAACCAAAAAGGCCACGGGAGAGGTGGTAATGTGGAGAGAGAGCAGCCTTGTTCTTAATTCATTTCCTGCCAACACCCAAATAGCTCATTTAACTTGGGCTTTACACTTCACAGAAAATATGATTGTTTACTGAAAGCATGATTTGTACCGGGGATCTTTGAAGCATCCCTTATGAATAGATATTCCCAATTAATCCTTTTAACAACCTGATGAGGTCAATGTTATTGTTATCACTATTTTATGTGCAAGGAAACAAACACAGAGAGGTTAAGTAAGTTGCACAAGGATGCAGTGCATAACTCTAGCACACAAAGCCAAACTGTAGGGATTTGCTCTATACTTCCAAACTATGCCCCTTTTCTGCACTTAACATCAGAGCGCTCATCTCCCCAACTATAAAATATATGGTTAGATAGATCCCTTAAAAGACACCAACACGTTTAAATACTCTGTGATCTTTAATTTATGCCAAAAATTTGTTTTATATAATGAGAAAAACTATTTTTTTTCCAGTATCTGTGATGTGCCAAACTCATTAGGAGCTTTTCTGTTTCTTTTCCTCTGTATCAGTTTCATGAGCCCCTTGGTTAAAGTGACAGGACATGAGTAAGGGCGAGGACACAGCAACCTGAGAACGGGCTGGGATTCAGCCCAAACAAAGCTTTTTGATGATTTCATAAACATGAACTTGAAAAGAGAGACTGACAGTTATTCTTAACCTCGTCTAACATGTTCTAATTTTTAAGTCAGTGATTTAATATAATTTTCTTTAGCTGTTAGTTGGATTCAGAATAAACTTCAAGCATAAAATCACACAAAGCTTTTGTTTTGCAGAGCTCTTCCACAAATCGCCCTGGTTTCATGCCCTAATTAATCAGTGTTCATGAGGGAATGCGAGGTTATTTGGTTTTCAGCTTCTGCAGGTATACTAATAGCACAGCAGGAGAATTCTGAAATAATATGGGTTATTTTTCATATTTGATGCAGTTTCCCATGGATTCTTATATAATCATCTAGAAAATGTGAAGTATTGTTTCTGTTGGAATTGTAGCTGATGCTGACATGAACTCCCAAGATTGCAAGGTTTGTTGAGCATAATATTATTTCAATATGTTAAATTGAACATATCATTATATTTAGAAATCCCTACCATAGTCCCTGACCCTTATAATCCACAGAAGAGTGTAAGCATTTCTTTCCTCAATTAAATCAGTTTTTAAAACATGTAATAAAGCATTTCACATTGACTGAAATAAAAATAGAGTACGATTTTCCAATTTAGCAGAATAGTCTAACAGGATATTGGGATCTGGTAAGGTTTAGCTGACAATCGAGCCTAAAGAGAAACATTACTTGATTTCCGTATATGTTATCATTAGCCCCGTAAAATTGGCTTATCGAGCAGAGTCTCAAATCAAAATTTTACAACACCTCTCTCAGCACCTCGTACACTGGGGCCTTGTGCTTAAAGGATGCATTCATTTAGTATCCAGAATTGTTTTTTTAAAAGAAGTGCAGTTGCGGAACTGAAACTGTTTTTTTTTTTTTTTTTTTTTTTTTTTTTTTTTTTTTTCCACTATAGGCAATTTTATTGCAACAAGTTTCCTGGTCAAAAATAATTGCTTTTGCTATGAAATTGCCTTAGCATGGAGAATCTATGATAGATAACCTGTAGTAAATAAAACCATCAGATTTTCATATTTTAGGATTCTGATGCTTTAGCTTGTAATTCTGGAGAACAATTATGTTCATCCATGTAAAATTATTTACATAATTACAGATCAAACCAATCAGTTACTCCCTTGTAAGGCTAAAGGTCGCATCCAGCATAAGCAAGTAGCTCAGAAGCTGCTTGGCTCTTAATACCTGTTCACTCCGGGGCTGCCGCCCTATTCCCAGGGCTGATTGCCCTCTGTCCTGTGGCTCCAGGTAATGTAAATTGTATCTTGTCCCTGGGTAATCGAGATCAGTGTTGTCTTGTCTGTCCACCCCCTGCCCAGGCCCTCTCTGTGCTTCGATAATGGTTTTGGTGGGCAATCAAGGCGGATGCCTTCTTGACTCATCTCTCATAATAGATTGTCCTCCTCAGGCAAAATTGAATAACCCCCGACATGGCCTGGAGGCAAGCAATGAGAATTCAATAAGTCTGCAGGGTCAATGTCCTGTCATTTTTGGCAAGCAAGTAATTATTCTGCACTAACATTCAGTAATAGGAGGAGGAAACGGCTGGGATACTTTCATCCTGATGCCCAGAAAAGTCACCTTAACAGGCTTTTTCCTCTAATCAGCAATAATTCCTCCTCTTCTGATGTGATTTGGTCCACTTTTCATGTGAGTTGCATGTGTGCCTTTGCCAGCCACTTTTTTTTTTTTTCAAACCTGCTGTGTCTGTGGGAAAGTTTAACAACTTCACTGCCTGTTGTTTAATATTTTCCACTTTTATGGGTTGCAGTTGTGCTGTCTATTTGCCTTTACTGATTTGTGAAAGATTTATTATAAACCAAATACAGCTGTTCTTCCCTTTCATAAAGTCAAACCATTTTGGCAAACCTGTTTTCCACTATGAAAATACATTCAAAGTCATTTCCCTTATGAGCTTGCCTACATGAGCATTTAGTTCTGCTTAATGGTGCAGCAGAGGTGCTAAAGTGGTTGTGGAATAACTTAAGCAAAAGAGAATGCACATGCTTCAAAAACAAACAGGAGAGGGGAATAAATGACTTGCTATGGGCCTTCTGTTGGGATTTATTGTTATTAAGCACGGATCCCAAGAGGCTTGATTTATAATATACCCCCCAATAAAGCATCTGCAAATTTAAGGCACTTAAGAATTGTGGATTTGTAGCCACATTTATGAATCATACACATTTAACTACGTAATCTTACCTGAGACTAATATTACACTTGACCTTTTAATGTTCTTAAGATGTTGCTTTGTGGACCATCACTTCATTCACCATCAGTACACATCAGAAAAATTCTTGCATTATGTAAAGAGGCATTATTCACTTCAGTCACTCTGTTCCTACTCTTATATTTAGATCTCTGACTTATGACATTTGTATGGAGAAGGGCTGAATACCAGTTCTGAAAAAAGAAAGTTTTCATACCATTTTGTTATTTCTAATGCCATTCTTTAAAACTGTCTTTTTAAATTGACAAGTTGAAAACAAAAGGGGATTCTCAGCCCAATCCAAGTTGCTTTCTTCCTCCATTTCTCTCTCTGTAAAACTATTGCTTTATTCATTGGAAGGAACCTTTATCTTCTCTCTCCTGAGATCAGTGTACAGGGAGTAATGAAGAGACGCCTATAAGAGCAGAATAAGCACTTTCCATGACTGATTGACGATTGATTATTGCTGCGATGTTTCCCCACGGTCACTCATCACTATGCTTTTTTGACAACCACGCTCTATTTCCGACATGAAAAAGGTGTTTTGATCTGCATCAATTTGGCTTGTTAACTGAGACAAAACTCAAACTGATACTCATCATGTTCAGTTGTCGATGTTGATTTGGATCCTGGGTATAGAAAAGCTTCACAATAGCATTAAAAATAATATACTTAAGTTTTTGTTTAGGATACCATAATATTGAAATATTCAATGACTACTCTTCTAGAAATCTTTCTCATTATCCTCAAGCATTTAAAATTTTACTCACTATATCAACTGTTATTTTATTGTACTTTTAAACCTTTCAGTGTATTTTTAGTAGCCTGTTTTGGCCTTTTTTATGACTTTTCAGTTTATAACATTAGAGGAGAAAGTATAGCTATTTTTCATGCAAACAATTTAGAAGTAAGAATTGTGAAAGATTTATTTCTCAAAAAGTACATATGTTCTAGAAACAACCATAGCATAGATAATATATTTTAAAGATTGTGTTAAGGAAGGGAAAAATTGAACAATCTTTGGTTTTTTTCTTTAATTTCCCAAATGCTTTAAGTTTAAAGAATGAAATACAATTAATTACTTTTCCTCTGATTTTAAGACAAAAATATATTTGAAATTGATACACCCTAAACATTTGCCAAATGTTTATTATAAAATAATATTTACCTAACATTTTTAAATGCATTTAACTTTGTCATTTTAAAAATTTTCTATTGGGAAATTAGCTAAGGCAATTAATGTTTTTCAAATAAAATTCTGCTTCACTCTTGAAATTAAAGTATGAATTTTGCCTTTTGTACTCTCTTCCCTTTCCTTTACTAGCTCTTAAAAAATGAATTTACCCTCATGCCCAGAGCAAATACTATAAGTCCAGTGAGCAGTTTTAATTGTGTTTTTGATGAAACCCTTAAAAATGACCATGGGACCTTAGCTAATACTGTTTTGTTAAAGTTAGAATAAAGTTGTTTAATCTACAGCCTGTCACTTTGGGACCTGCATCAGTAATTCAATTCTCCTTTCCAAAATAGCTATCCTCAACTTCTTGACTCAATAAATCCAGCATTGGGCTGCACTTGCAAAAACAGTACATTTATATTTCATTACTTTGACATATTAAGACTACTGCAAATAAATTGTTCTATTAGCCCAAAAGATTATACAGAAGTCCTTTCTGATGTCTCAGCTTCTCTATCATTGTTTATGAAGTATTAAAATTTATAAATAAAAGCTAACATCTAAATATCTCCCTACCATTCAAAACACACACTGGATGAAAACAGATTTTTTGCTAATGGCTGGGAATTGCCTAATCAGTTCTCCTGGCTCTTACCTTTTCACATGGGTCGTGTTCCTGTGTCTCTGAAATCGGTGAGCTCAGGGTTGCTCTGAATTTATCACTGGGTGAGTTTCAGGCAAACACTGCGCAATAATGTTTCCATGCTTTGAGATGAGCCTGTCCCTCGCTTTGTTTTCCCTTGGCATCCTCTGAGGCAGCACCCATAGTGCAGGGCGCTGTACCCTGGGCTTCCTGTAGCTTCTGGCTGCCAGCCGGTCCAGGCCCGCAGGCAGCTGTCTGCTGGCCCCAGCCCCACCCTCACCTTTGGTTCCACTTGTCTCTGTGAAGTGTCAGAGGAAGACGCCGAGATGCAATGCAAGTATGAGGATGGAAGGCCAGGGTAGACTGCAGAACTGTGAAGACAGGGAGTTACGATTTTTATGATCCTCCATCTGCATTGCTCTGCCCCAAAATATTTTAATGATCGCATGCGTGACAGACAGTGTGGGAGGTTATGGTCATGGCACGACTCGTGTGTCTTTCTTTCTCTTAAACTTTTGTCTGTTTGCTTTGGCCTGTTTGTTTTACACATCATTTCATTCCATTTACCCAAGTCACCGAGTATAAAACCTCAAAACAGCAGAAAAGCGTGACAGAAATTTGATGAGAAGCACAATCAGAGCAATCCAGAACCAAGGCAAGATCCCATAGCAGTCCCTGGTGGAGAAGAAGGCCACCTCTTTTTGTTGGTATAGATCAGAAGGAAGTCAAGAACTCACATCTAGAGCCAGGCTGCTGGGATCAACCCCTGGCTGTTCATTTATTTGTTATTTTTTCTTACAATCTGTACACAACATCTTTGAGCCTTTATTTGCTTCCCTATAAAATGGAAATATTAATAAAAACAACTAAAGCTATTGTGAAAATTAAATAAGTAAAAATAGTTCATGCTGTTAAACAGTGTTGTGGAGAAGCTGATATTTTACAAACTGCTTTCTCAAACATCATCCTTTTGACTTATGAAAAATGCACAAATCTTTTTTACATGCTGAAATTAAAGGAGTAGTGAGTTAACCAATGGCACGTCATGAGAAAGACTTGATCCATGTCTCCTTTTGAACCTAAACTTCTCTTCCCCTTGGGCAATTATTTGTCTATTTGGGAGACTGAGTATCATTTCCTATGATGGGTTTAAATTTTAAAAAATGAATTTTAAAAAACTTTTAAAAAGCTAAATGAATAGTGAATATTACCAAGAGAAAAGAAAGAAAACCCAATAGGCCTTGATAAGAGAAAAACATGAGCTCTACAGTTTCAGAATCTATCCACACATTCATTTATTTAGGAAATATCTATGAAGAACCTGGATCTATTAGACCTCATGTGTACAAAATAGATGACATACTTGAATTGAATAGAATTGAATTCTAGAAGTTCAGTGGAGGAAGAAGCAGGTAAAATAATTACAATATCATATAATAAAGATATTCATGACTCAGATTGAGAATGAGAGAAAATCAGGGAGGAAATGATAACTTAGTTCATGGTTTGAAAAGGTTATTGTGAATTGTATGAAAACTGTAGTCTATGGAACAAAACTGGAAACAGAGAGACTGAGTTGGAGGCTACTGTAGTAGCTGAGGCAAGGTATATAACGGAAGTTTGTTGAATATACAATTACCTTTCCTAAGTTGTTGAAGCTTCATTGTTTATACATGAAGGAGGCGATCTAGTAAAAAGACTTAATTTAAGATAAAATTGAGACAATGCCTGGGTAAGCATTTAATCAAGTATACACCTTCAAAATGTAGCCATAGGAACAGATTCTTGGAGATGAGAAGAAAGATGACTAAAAATGCTGAGAAAATTGAGAGAATAATGATCTCATCGGCCACTGTTTTGCTCACTTATAAATCTAAACATGGTGCTGATGTCATGAAGTCACAAGGGCCACTCCATACATTAGTAAACATTCAGGTTCGGAGGTGCTCATGAGCACTCTCTCCCTTCGTGTTTGGGTGATGGTAACCGGCAACTCTGCAAACAATGATTCACGGCAGCTAAAATCTTCGGGATGACTCACACTGAAATTTGACGGCCAGAAATAGAGATCTCCCTGAACAACAAGTCGTCAGACACTCAAAAGGACAAAAAGCAAAAACAAACTGAAATTGAAAGGTGACTTAGACAATGACCTACTCTACTTATTCATTTTATGAAATATGGTAATGGCCATTTTGTATATGTTTAATGTATGTGAAAGGCACATGAACATAATTCATATATGTTCTCAAAGAAGGTGCAGGGCTGCTTATTGTCTTTTATATCATTAGGGCAGATAGTTTAGGAAAGACAGAAGAGGGAATAACTGCAGAATGACATGATTTTCTGATAGGGTGGGACATTTCAATTGTCTGGGGACAAAAATCCTTAAAAGTTGCTTCTATTCAAGGTCTCAAAAATGTTTTATGATCACTTCAATTGAACATCTGGATTTTATCCTTTTTTAAGGCAGTATGTATCTGTATAATCTATTATCTACCTATTTCCTTAAATAAAGAGGACATATAAAAGAAGACGTATATTTTAAGTAACAAAATGTTAATTGCATTCTATTTGGAAAAAATCACCGCCTTGGGTTCTGGGAGATGAGATATTTATGAGCAGAGTATAATGGAGGTAGTGGTAGTGTAATCCATGTGCAGAAATGAGAGATTTTAGGTACCCAATCTTTTGTCAGATACCAAAGTGTGAATCCTTGGGATTCTTGGTCATAAAGCTTAGCAAGAAAATGATAGGGTAATTTTTTTCCTGTACTTTTTTTCCTTTACTAAGTTTTGGAGGCTAGGTACATAGCTGCTTCCATTTTTAGACCAGGAGGTATTGATCGAACTTTTGTTACGAGTGTTGGAATGTGCACGCAGTTTTTCCTTTGGTGCTGGTGGAAAAGGGGTTGAGTTAGGCCTTGGCTCTAGAGCTCATCCCTTCTCTGTCTAGTAGATGCTGTGCTCCTGGGTTTCCTGGGAATGCAGATTCAGAAGAAGCTAGAGAGTAAACTGAGCTACATTTTCTACCTCTTCATGTCTCCCTCTCTTCATGCAAGAATAAGAGTTCTCATACACAATAAAGGGACAGGTAAGATTCATTTTGTGGATATCAGACAACAGTACATAGTGACCACATTGCTTTCTTGTTTATTGGGTATAAATTTCAATAAAATATACTTAAATAGTTAACAAAAATTTTCTTTTTTCATGCTCCAGAAACAGAAAGCCTGTGAGAAAATCTGTGAAGACAAAATGCAATTTGGTATGGAAACTTAGACTCAAGCCCATGGAAAAATTACATCGTAGATTTGTTTCTGCATCGGCAGCAAAGGCTGTTAAATGTATATGTACATTCACAATTAATATTCTTCTCCCTATGGTAAGCTGAATAATTCCAAGCAGCTCTCCTGGAAATGCATTCTAGATTTTAAAACAATGCCAATGGAACTGTTTTAATGATGTTGTCATCTTCTAATGTAATGGCAACTCATTATTGTTGTATTTTGATCAGTGCATCAGCCCTATGATACCTCTCTTCAAAGACTTTTCATTCACAGTTTCTACAAAGAGAGGTATGAACTGCATAGGAGAGAAAGGAAAAGGGAATTGTAGTGGCAACATTACATTCCAATGTCTCAGGCTGTATTCCCCCTTGTACTTCCCTGTAATTATATACTGACCTCTGAGATCAGTGGCTGGTTACTTATGGGATAATATGATTAAAGTATACGTAACAAGTATGCTAAATTATTTTTAATGCAATTCTAGTGGAGAAGATCTGTGTAATTGCTAATTCCATTTCATTCTCAAGGCATCTGAGATAATGTCCCTGGGGTCCAACTCTATAAACCAGACTAAGGCACTATCCACACAAAGGCCATTTTCAATCTGTAGGCTTTGCTTTCCCAATGACTGTTTTGTGAAGAGAAAGAAACTTGTGGCCGCCTAGAAAATGCACAAGATACATAGATTCCTTTCAAGAGAATTTGTGGCTTGTAAATAATCCTTAAGCATGATCTTCCATCATATTTGGAATAAAATTTGCTTTTCCTCTTTTGTCCCTGAAACACAAGTACTAGGAAATTGGAGTTTCCTTTTGTTTGATATGAGCTACTTTGTTATTTTTATTTTGTGGGCTGAGTATTTGGATGGAGCAATTTCAAGTGCATTCCAGGTATTTCTACTGAGGAAAAATGTGACTGATTATCTTTTCCAGGGATTTAAAACTTTACATGCTAATGGAGGTAGAGAAAACTGGCTGGGAGAAGGCTGCTAGTAATGGTACTATGTACTTCAGAGAAAGAGTTTAGAAGGGACAGCAAAAGTAATAGAAATCAGCAAGAAAATGTCTCAGAGGCAGGGGATTATCTCAAGAAAAATACTGTAGTATAAGAGGCAGGGCCAATGGGGACCAATGATCTCTGATGAGGAGAGAAATAAAGCAGAATAGAGGCTTATGCTTCAAGAAACTTAATGCCTAGAAAATATAAAAAAGAAAATGCCTTACTGCAACCAAGTTAAATTCTTAGTTTAGGTATTATAACAATTTTCAAAGTTTGCTGGACTCAGGTTTGTACACCTCAGGCATATTATTAATATTAGCAGATGATGGTGATAATATCAATGACTCATGTCTCATCTATCTGTCAGTTATTATAACAAGTTGCCAGTGTAATTTAAAAGTATATATATTCATTTATCTCCATTTTTCATAGTGCCTTAAAATAGCTGTCACATAGTTATAAAAGATTTTGTCATTTAGTTTCTTTAATCAGTTAATAACCATGATGTTAATAAAACATATTCCTCTTGTATTTCTCTAAGGTAAAAATTTCTGTGTGTGTGTGTGTCTGTGTTTATTTTTATTAGTATATGTTTGCCGTATATCATGATTACATTCATCACAGGGAGTTGGTACATGTACATAACACATCTTCATTTTTTTCATGTCCCCTTTGTACCACCCTCTCCATATCTCAGTTCCCTTTCCATTTGCAAAATGTCTACCTCCTTGTTTCCTACTATATGTCTTTCATTTTGTCCTGTAACTTATTTATACTTTGAGTTTTTCATATAGGAAAATCATGTGACATTTGAGAATTTAAGTATGATTTATTCTACTTAGCATTATGGTCTAGAGGTGTATTCATTTTCTTACATAGGACAAATTTGTCCTTCTTTATAGCAGAATATTACACTATTACCTATAAATACCTCAGTTTGTTTGGCCAGACATCAGTGATTTTCTAAAATGTACCTTTACTGAGAACTTGGTTTTGCATCACAACCTCAAATATCTTTGTTAAAGAAGGACACGATAGGTGACCTCCATGGCTACAGAGCTCTAAATGAAGAATCGGATGCTCCAAGCTCAGGCATAGTGAAGAATCTGGTTTTGCTCCCATTCTCAGCTCTGTGAGGAGGAATATAGAGTTCAAAATGACCACTCTGAAAGCTTATTTGGTTTGGGCGGAGCCTAACATTTACAAGTTATGGAGTCTTTGTTAGTTGCATTAGTTGTCGACTACTCTACTTCCTCATCTGTAAATATGAATGATGTCAGTGCACACCCCAGAGTTGGCATATTAAGTAAAAAAGTCTACATGAGGTACTCATTAGCTGCCAAAGGTCACATTTTCTAAGTGCTCCTAGTGCAGAACTTTTATCTAGTTTATCATGTGGCTCAGTCCTGGAAGGGGACTGTCGCATAGGGCAGTTGGTATATACTTGCCAGGGAAAAATCAAGTTTTTTTGTGTTTTGTTTGTTTGTTTGTTTTTGTTTTTCTTCCGGTACTAGGTATCAAGCTCATGACCTTGTGCTTGCCAGGCAGGCACTTTGCCACTGAGCTAAATCCCCAGCCCCCAAAAACTCAACTTTGAGGAGGCTGCATTTTGAGTACTACAGCTGGATGAAACTATGTTTATTATCAGGTACCACTCTCCAGTAGAGTTTATGATTTATCCCTTGTCCTTGTTTTAATTACTGTCTCATTGCTGGAACAAAATAACAAATGCAAGGAGGACAGGTTTAATTTGCTCACCATTTGTAGAAATTTCAGTCCATAGTCAGATTACTCAATGGCAGGACAGTACAGCAGAGGAGCAACAGTCCATGTCATGGTAGCAAGAAGCAGAGAGGAATCAAGGGAGGAGAAGAGACACATACACCCTTTAAGGCCACACCCACAGTGTGCTAACTCTCCCACAGGTTTCACCTCCCATCATCAATCCTAGCTGTAAACCCATCAGCGAACTAATCCAGTGATGAGTATCACATTCATGATCCAGTAACAATCCCAAAGCTCCACCTATGTGCACATGAGGATTTGTGAGGACATCTAGATATAAAGCATAACAGTCCTCATGAAAGAAAGAGATTGCTAATATGGGACAATTTCACAGAAATAATTCAGCCAAGGAACTACAAATTTAAACATTTCATAGGATCAGAAAATGGGCAAAAGTTTTTCATTTGGTGTTGATTATTTTTCTATTCTTCCAGTTGATTATTATTCTATCTGTTATCGTCCTTTTTTAGAACGTGTTTTTCTGTTTTCTCTCCTCTCTGGACTCTATGGGCATCCCTGGTGGCCTTGCTCACTATTGCTTCTCTCTTTCTGAATTTATCTTCTGCTTAGCATGAGCAACAAAAGGGACCATGAGTTTGTACTCAAGGACATAGTAGCTGTTACCCCGGTACCTCCCCAGTGTCTGTTGCAATGTGTAGCCTCCTCACTTCAGTTATAAAAGAATGTTTGCTTCACAAAAATACAGGTCATTCGAATATCCAGGGCTGTCAATGCAAGAATACGCTTTGATGTGCAGCACAGACTTAGCGAGGTACTGGTAATTGTCTTACATTGATTTCACTGCGTCTTCCATGTGTAAATGAAGGACTGATGCCAAGTGGCTCCTTGCAGAACTTGAAATCAATGACCTCAAGAAGCTTACAGTTACGGCCACCACTCACTAAGATCCAAAGGGAAACTGAAATGTGCTATTGCAAACTCTCCAGAGTAAGCAACCACCTCAGATTTGCCTTTAGCAGACCACTGAGAAAATAATATGGATTACTTGAGGTATTCCACTAACTGAAAACAATTCCAAAATCTTCTTTAACAATGGGGCCCAAATAAACCACCACCAAGCTGTACAATTTCCCAAATAGCTTGTATTCATCTGAGTGTTTACAGTGTCTTCATGGGAGCAATTAGTTCTCTCATTTTTTTTTTTTTTTTTTTTTTTTGGAGACAGGGTTTCAGGCTGACCTTGAACTCAGTTTGTAGCCCAGGCTAGCCTTGAACTCATGGTGATCCTCCTGCCTCAACCTCCTGAGTGCTGGGATTGGCCTGTCTGGTATTGTGTTGTTCCCAGTAGAGTGCCAAAAGCACAGTGTGTACTCAGTAGTCATTCATTTATTCATACAATTATTGGGCACCGGCCTGTTACTTACCAGGCACTATATACCAGTAGACTGTGATGGTCAGAAAAGAATAAGAACACCTTATCACAGCTAACAGGAAAAATAGCAGGAAGTTAAGGACAGATACACAACTTGAAAACACTGTAAAAGAAAGGTGGAAGATCTATGAGATTGTTCTGATTTAATCGTAAACTCTTCCCATGCATTTGTGGACAGACTTACATTATCATTTATATGAAAATAATTTATCCACTGACTAAATAAAAATAATCACATTACTATTCTATTCAATACAATGAATGTTTTTACTTTTAATAGAACACTGGGGATGTCCCTGCTGATGAATCTCAGCTGAGGAGGAGAGATCCCAAACTGCTAGTTAAAGCAGACCTTTAAAAACTATAGTTTGGATAAAGAGCCCACTGGATTTGGCTATGAAAACACTTAGAAGGATTGAAAGAACCACATCAAATAGACTCCAGACCAGCCAAGCCATGGAAGACCCCAGAGTCAGCCGAGGGTCAGGGAGGGTTTGCATTTGCATTACTCCTCGTGCTCATTCTGTTGCCACTTTAACATCTAGCGCTCTCTCTCTCTCTCTCTCTCTCTCTCTCTCTCTCTCTCTCTCTCTCTCTCTCTCTCCCCTACATAACTGATTATATTATCAAGTTTTTTATCGTGTATATTTCTGCATTGCATTCAGGATTATTTTAGGAGGTAAAACAAAAATTTTTTTTAAATGAAAAAAACACAAGAAAACCACAAAAACCAGACATTTCAATTGATGCTTCCACTACTGTAAAAGGAAAAGGATAAGCAGCTTTAAAATCACACTTCAAATGGCTAACATGAAACACATGCTCACTTTGTGTCTCAGTACTTAGCCTCCACGATGCTTTTATTCTAAAGGAAAGGAGGGCAGGCTCTTTCTCTCTATTCTTCCTTCAGTCCCCACACTGAAGTTCTTCAGAAATGCAGTGAGGCTCTCTGGACCAGGTTAGAACCCAACAGAGAGTGGGAAAGAGGAATCCAATTCATTTGACTGTCTGAAACACATGAATTCTCTATTGTACTTTTTCCTGAGTCATGCTTCTTTTAAATAAAAAACTTCAGGAAATAAATGAATATGGAGAGAAATGGTAAATCATGTTTTCTTCCCCACAGAGAGATGGACTATGCTGAATTCTGTCTTTGTGTTCTGACCTAAGCATGTTTAGACTGCTGAAGGAAATAGGAGCTGTGGGTACATAATCTTCATTTTTACTCTGTCACTCATTTGCCCTCCCAAGTAAAGAGGGTAATGTTTAATGTTAAGTACGCATATATACGAATGCTGCAAAAGTTTCAGCTTTCTTAGTCATAAAATAGTGATGACACCTTTATGTGCAGTATTGACTCTTCACCCAATATGCAGTTTATGAATATTTGTGGTGTGCCTACCACAGTGCCTAGTGATGGTAAGAAGGCAGTGAACAAGTCGGCTAACTTGTGATTCTCAAAGCTTACCTTCCTTATCACAGGAAATGTGTATACAAAACTCTTGCTGTATAGAACCACTCAAGAATTGTTTATTTTCGTTTATAATATCATAACTATACAGGTGCATTACGTATCTGGGAACCTTTATCAGTATAGGGCTGTGAGGATTGACTTATTTTAAAAAGTTTTTAAAAAACATTCTTATTTACTGTTATCAGATGACTCTCAGTTCCACAAAAACTGGTATTAGATCTTCATAATGAATTTCAGCATTCATTACACACTGAAAAAGCCATCTCTGTCTATACTGTACAAAGTTTTTCGGACATGATTTTTCACAATTTATCCATATATTTAGTATATTTGGTATCATCTTGCATTACAACAGAACGTGAATCTTTGACTCTGGTTACCCTGTCCATACCCCATTCACTCCAAGATATGAACATATCCATGGTGGTTTTCCACCACAAAGGTCTTTCTCCTGTCTATGGGCACTCAAATGCTACCCAGGGATCAAGACCTTGTGCCAGGCCTGTATTCATTATACTATTTCCTGGGACTCAACCAATGTGTTTTAGGATTTTCTTTGATTCATCCCTTATAGACATAGTGACCATATTTCCTAGACAATATACATTTTTGCATGGCTTTTTTCTCTAAATATACATTACTGTGAACCTTATAATTTTTCCAGAGTGGATGTCTTGTCTAATCAGCTAGATTGTGTAAGCTCCAGATAGGTACTCAATACTGAATGAGTAAATGATTCAATCAATCCAAGTGCATTTTCATTATTCTCTCATGAGGAATACCATATGCTGTGAACTTATTTTGTCAATTAAATTGGTGGAAGAACTATTGCTGCAGGGGGATTTCCTCTCAAATCACTACACATGAAAATGTGTATGTTACCTGATCTTAGGATAAAGAGGTGCGGGGATGTGTGTTGCAAAAGTAGTTTTCTGAGTGGGTCAAGAGGAATTTGGATGATGAATGGCATAGAAAAAAAAATTTTTAAGGTTCTTGAAATGCATACTTCACATTCTCCTTTTGATAGAGATGAAAACTCATTGTACACCAAAGTAAAACAAACATGGCATTCAAATGAGAGTCTGGTAACACCCTTGCTATGTTTTATTGAATGCTAAAGTTGTTGACTGTGTCACATACTAAAAGCATGAAAAATTTCTAATGAACAATGTAGTGACTAAAATGTACAGAGAAAATGAAGCGAGCATAATCTATCTTGATAAATAATAATAATAAAAGAGGGATGGCAAGAGTCTGATGAACGGTGAAATAACAAATTTCTCTTTTCTCTTTCCTGCTCTATCACCTTCAACTGTGTCTTCATGTCTCTTCCGCATCCAACACTAGCCTGCATTCTGAACCAAATCAATGTAACTAGCAAAGTGTAAAATGCTGGACCATTATGGTGATGATCTTTGTTCTGCTATTACTGACATCTAAATTTACTGATATTGATATAATAAGCCATTTTCTCTTTTCATTTGTATAAAACAAATGCGTGGCTTAACTTATTGATTTTGTGATCAAGATATAGTTTACTGAAGTGTTTATAAAATGAACTTGTAAACACTCATTTATTAATCCAACAAGCACCTCTAGTGTACCCTGTCTTTTCCTGAGTTCCATAGAAAATGTAGTTTTGGTGGAGTGGTAGGCATGAAAAAGATATATGGGGGAATATTGGCCATTTAGGATCTTTATCCTAAAATTTAGAAGAAGACTGTACAGAAGAAGAGTTAAAGGGAGGTAGAACTAAAGTTGTATTAATAGTTTCAGGGCTTTTCTTTTTGTTTTAAATGGAAAGAAAATAAACCAGTAAAAACAGAAATAAAAAGATACTGAGGAGGGTTGGCTGTGGAGCTCAGTGATAGAGCCCTTACCTGACCTGCACAAGGCCCTTGGTTGGGTCTGTTACTACCAAATATGTACATGTATGTGTATATATGTGTATATATACACTGTGAAAAGAGGTATGCATATGAGGGTTAGAAGGCAGACTTGTATAACTTTTCACAATTCACAAACATTCACATACAGTAGCTAAGGTACACCTTAAACTGTCTTATTATTCATTGGCATTACTGTCACGACACAGACTGAGAATGTTAAGCTTAGCTGGGTTATTGTCTCAATTCATGCAGTTCAACTAGCAGGAGAAGTATGATTGCTATTCAGTTTTGTTTGATTCCTGTTTGTTCTAAATATCGGGGGTATGATCTAGGTTACAGATAGAAAAAGGCTTATAAATGAGACACTACCTTTTGGAAAAATTCATCTTGCTAAGGGCAGAGGTGATTTTCTAATTAAGCTAGTTTATTGGACACATTTGCATTCTCTTAGTTAAACTTTCTATAGCATTAAAGTCAATGACTCCTTCCTTTTTTATAAAACTCTCTTTGGGTTTGGTTTCCAAAATATTAAACTTTTAATTTTCCTCCTGTTTTTCCAGTCACTTCATAGTTTTGAGTCCTCTTTCCTCTACTTTCTCTTAAAGTCTAGCTGTCCTAGTGTCCATTTTGTGAGCCTTTATATTATTAACTTTGTATATTTTCCTCATTTACAAGTAGATGTATGATTTCAAGTCCTTCTATGCACTGAGGACCATCAAAACTTTGGTATCTAAATAATTTATACTATCAGCACCTAAATACTTTCACTTTGCCAGTTCAAAGGCAACAGTCCCATAATTAAAGAACATTCATTTTTCTTCCTGTGGCAAATTTTCTTTAATTGTATTTCTTTATGTTCAGAGCAGCACAGAAAGGTGATGTCATCGTAGACATCTGCTTCATACCCTGTGTTCTTTCTGAAGTCCTTCTTTTAATTCATCCCTTCCTTCGCATCCAATCTAAAGCCAATGCCTCAGGCCCCTTCTATTAACTTTTGACATTTCCTTTTTCCTTTCAGTTTTGCTAATTTTCAGTCTACCCTCCATACTTCTTACACAGTGATATTTTAAGTCATATTTTTATTTTCATGTCATAGAGAAAAATACCCTGAGATTATTAAGCATAACCTGCAATTCCTTTAATTGCCCACACCCTTTAGTACCCTTACATGTGCTACACGTCCAGTTTCCCCATCTGTTTCTTTCCCTTGTCTCTTGCTGGAGTGCTTTCAACTTCTCTGGTTCCCATCTAGCTCTCTCCTTCTGTTTTTCAAACTTAACTCAAAAATTACCTTGTCTAGAAATCCTTCCTCAAATCTTTCCCATGTATCATTTAGATGTCCCTCATCATACTGCCATCACAGAACTCAGAAACTGTTTTCCAAGTGAAATACCTGTCTGCATGCCCCCATTAGATTATACAACTCTTCAGGAAAGGTAGCATCTTCAGTGCAGCAGCCTGGCTCACTCTTGGCACATATGGCTACTCAATACTCAGCTGGAAGGACGATGAGCAAAGGGGAGTTTGTCGTTTTCTTGTTGTATTCTATTAATATATATGGGATCCTGCATGGTTATTGGAAATATCTTTGTATTGAGAGCTCAGTTCTCTACTACCATCAACCTCTTGTGTGTCCCTATTTACCTTAGCTACAACAATTGAGCTTCATTTTCTATAACCCTCAAACAAAGAGATTATGGCAGCTATTTTTTAGATACTCTATAATCTCTAAACATGTAAATTCCTTACAGTATTTTGTTATTTGATTACACCTTTTTGGGTAATTCTAAACAATATAAAGATGTGTAAAATGATAGGAGGGCATAATTTTTGGTATGTTACTTTATATTCACATTTATTTTGTTTACCTTTTCTTTTCCATTTACTGGCACAATAATGTCATTTTCCATTCTAAAAGTGTAGCACCTTATTTATATGTGATGGCAACATCATAAATAGCTTGATCTATTGAAAATAATAAACTAAACATGGTACAGAAGAAACTACTGCCTCTTGTTGGTATTATCTCCTTCAAGATGACAGGCAATCTCGGGAGGCCAGAGAATTCTTAGTTGTATGAGTTTGTGACTAATATGTGGTTTGATGTGACAAGAGCCGGCTGTCTTGGGAAATTGAACTATCTTTATGCTCGATACCCTTTGTGTCTCATTCTTTGTAGGTTATTGTTGGAGGCCTGTGGGGACCTCTTTTACAGTTTGCATTCACAGACAATATGAGATCAGCAAGAACTCTGTAGTTTTAGTGTCATTATTGATCTGCTGCCATTCCATTCGGTAGCTAATTTGCTTGTTAGCGGTTATTTGAGAACCTATTTATATTTTTTGTATGACCTGTGCTACACACTGACCCTGAATTTTTCTCTTTTCTGCTAGATTAAAGTAAAATGGCAAAACTTGCATGAAGATATTATACTTAAATGTTTTATGATTTGTAGCTTGTGAATAATAGTTTCAAAAATATGAATATGTCACTGTAAATTTGGAATCTTTGATAAGTGCCGTGTAAGTTCATTTAAATTAAAACAAACAAACATATCCGAGAGAAAACATCATGTGTAAAGTCTTTGTTCTATGAATTTATATACAAATTGCAAGAAGGGTGATGTATTACGAATTCATGAACACTGTTCCTAAAGTTGGGATTTATTTGAAGTCAAACGCTCAATAAATGTGTGAGTTGATTGACCGATTCTCTGTTCTGAAGGTGACCATAATACACCCTTCTTATCCATGCCAATTGTTGAAGGAAAAAAGCTCCCTTTTTCTTTTTTTTTTTCTGGAATCAGAAGCATGCTTCTTTCTCAGAAGTCAATGTCTGACACACATATTCATCCTAAACGACACTCTGTTTGGCTGAATATGAATATGTGTGTCTCCCTTGACACATCTAAATAAGGGGAGTCCAGACCTCTGGCAAAAAATGGAAAAGACAGTAAGAAAACATGGCATTTCTCTCTATTTAAATGCACAAGGTGAGTAAAATATATTTTAAAGTCGTTTTAATCCTATAGCTGAGTTGAGAAAAACATTTATCTTGATACCTGAGAGGAAAACTACCATCCAAAATAGAAACACTTGTGCTGACGTTAATGCTGCCCCCTGGTGGCGGGGTAGGGATAGACAGCTTTACAAAGCAACTACAGTATGAGGCTTGCATTTTTTACCATCCAGGCAAGAAAGAAGAGATTATGTGGAAGACTTAAAGCATGGTAGAGCGTAACTGGAACCCCTACATAAAATATGGAGGATCAAGAAGCAGCAGAGGGCCGGGGATGTAGCTCAGCGAGAGAAGCTGCAGAGATTTTGCAATGGAAGGATAAAGAAAAGCAACATCAGACTAATGCATACAAAAATTATAACAGATTATGGCGGCATGAAAATTTGTTTTGTGAGAATTCATACCAAACATGCTTTGACTTCACATGACCCATATGGTCACAAACTAAGAAATGAAGAACAATGTCCACAAAATGGCCTGCAGATAGTGATTTCCAGCAGGAGAAAATGTAGAAGTGCTCTGGAGGGACACTGAAAAATTATCTCAAGGAAATGGAGACTAAGAAAAAGTTTTAAGAGGGTTTTAGAGGAAATAACTTTTATCAGTGAAAAAGTTAGTAAAATTGCAATATCAGTGGACAAGTCTAATGAACTAAAAACCATCTAAAGACTCATTTTTTTTTCTCTTCTTTCTTTTTTCTTTCCCCTCCTTCATCCCAGTTGCTCCTTCCTGTTTGAGCAGTTTCCTTTCCCTTTCACAATATCTATTGTACCTTTCAGATTTTATTTACTCTTTCAAGTTCTTATAGTAGGGAGGAAATATGATGTGCACACATGTGAGTCTGATTTATTAAAAAATATGTATATGTATACACAGGATAGCTAGGATAATTGTACAACTAATATTTGGTTTATTGAAAGGAATTGTTAATGTGTAATTGTTTGATCAATCTTGCATGCCTATATCTGGTTATCTGTGCAACCAGTTTGAAGATAACATTATGTAATTTAACAAATATTGCTAATATCCTATCACCTTATTTTGAAATTCTGTACCATTTTTGTTGTTTTCTATGCTGTTTTGTTTATGTGTTTGTTTTTGTTACTTGGGGTTTTTTCTCTCCTCTTTAAAATGAAAAACAAAACTTATATGTATATTCGAGGATCACTGGGATAGGTGTATTGCTGATTCCTGTGGTTTATTGAAAGAAACAGTTAATGCTTAAAATTTTTCTTTTTTCTTGACCAATTTTGCATGCTTGTGTCTGGTAATCAGAAAAACTGATATGCAGACAACAATATGCAGTATAAGAAACATTATTGAATTCCTACCATCTTGTATGAGGAAGGTCTACATCATTTCCATTTTTTTTTATTACTTGTTACTGTCTTTGATTGTTTGATCAATCTTATATTTTTACATCTGGTGGACAGAGCAACTTTGTGGAAGATAGTAGTATGTGATGTAGCAATCATTGTTAATTCCTATCATTTTGTTTTGAGGTCATGTACCGTTTTTGTTGTTTTGTATTGTTTTGTTTTTGTCTTCATTGTTGTTGTTTTGTTAGTTTTTTTCTCTTTAAAATGAAAAAGTGCGAGAAAATACTCAGAAAAGTGAATTAGAAATTTTTTGAAATTATTTACACAGTAGCACAAGGAGATAAAAGAGAGCATGAAACCACAATAACTTTTGCCAAATTTTACAGGTACTATAAATCTGTATTTGTGTTTTATTTGGTCCTTATTTACAGGCCTTTATTACTATAAGCCTCATTTATAAATGCATATATTAATTTTTATATTTAATTTTACTTAGTAGCAAAATGTTTGAAGTTTACTGTGTGAACTAAACCATAACCATTACATACCAGTGGACCAAAGGTTGCTCTCTCCTTCCTTGCTGACTTTAAGAAGGAATATTAAATTGCCCTTTTCAGAGCAAAAATATACTTACCTACGAACATAGTGCAATATATCTCCAAAATGCAACATAACATATATTTTGAAATTTGTGTAATCATTTTGAGTTAATCTTGATTTCTTCTCATATGTTACTATGCAGCTTTAATTCTGTAAAATATTTAATTACAAATTGAAAATTTCATAACATTACTAATGTACATCATATAATATTTCTCAAGAATCAATTTTTTCCTCCGAACATCTTTTTGATGAGCATTGAAATGATTATGAAGTTTGATATTATTCATATCAATTTCATAAATTGATAATTGATAAATAAAATTTGGCAAAAGTTACCATGAATCAAAAGCTCTAAAAGCCAGTCCCATGACTGCATGTGACTTTGGGGGGACACCCAGACACAAGCCATAACAATCACCCTTGATGGTAGGCTGAAGTGCAAAGGGGAATGAGAGTGGTTATGGTGGTTTCATGCTCTCTTTGCTTATGCTTATAAGTTTGATATTATTCATATCATAGGCTTTTGTATACAACCAGTGGTATTGATTTTCAATACCAATACTAAAATTCCACTTATATTTTTCCTTACTCTTGATTCATACCTTTTAGCTGGATAACAAGGTGCCTTGAAGAGTACTATGCAGAGGAATGACTACTAATCCTTTGATGAGCATTGGTAAAGCATTTTGCTAGACTTTACTGAAATGCTAAAACTGCATGGCTGGAGTAACTAAAATAGAAATTCTTTTGCAAGTAAGGTTTGTAATGCTTTGCTTTCTGAAAAACTGAAGGAAGAACTATTATCATTTGATAGCTTAAAATATTTGTAACTACATTGGAATGTGGTTTTAAGCATATATTCTTGTATATGCTTTGAGACTATAGTGACATGGGTAACAAAACTCTAACATACCTATCTACTGATTTATATGCATTAGATTTCTCAGTGGCTGTATTTGTAAAAGGGAAAATATAGAGAGATTGGATGTCCAACCCTGCCACAACCTTGCATAAAGTATTTAAAAACATTTCTTTTCAATAATAAATGAATTTGAATGCAATTCCACTTGTTTTTAGTATTTCTTATAACTTACCATGTACAGTATTTTATTTTAACAATTATTAACTAATATAATTATTCTTATTTTATTTATTTATTTATTTATTTGGTCTTTTTGAGGCAGAGTCTCTCTACGCAGTTCAGGCTGGCCGTCAGCTCACTTTGTAGTCCAGGGTGGGTGAACTCCCAACAATCCTCCTGTCTCAGCATCCCGAGTGCTGGTATTACAGGCATGTGCCACCACTCTCAGCTAACTAATATAATTATAACTCTACCCTGAGTACATTGATTAACACTTAAAACCTGATGATCAGATGATATTTTAAAATGTTAGTATTTCAATATGTACACATAATTGGTCCAATAAAGCACAAGTGAGGTAATTTGTAGAGGGCCTCATTGGAATAAAAATGTTGAATACTGAATACAAAGAGGAGTTGAAGAAGGGAAAAGAATGATGTAATATTTTTGTTAAAAAGAAGAAAAAGAATTAAATGGCCATGTATTTTCTAAATAGCTAATGATTAATAAACAAATTCTACAATATTCTGATTCTATTAGAAATATTTGAAATAAAATTATTTTCTTTTAATTTAGACTTTTAATTGATTTATATTATAGGAACAGAGGAAAAGCCATAAAAGTGTAGATTTGGATAGATTTTCACAAACCAAATGGAGTAATCAGCATCCAACACAAAAAGCATCATTTCTTGGTCTCATTCCCCTTTGCACTTCAGCCTGCCATCAAGGGTGATTGTTATATTTGTGTCTGGGTGTCCCCCCAAAGTCACATGCTGTCATGGGGCTGGCTTTTAGAGTTTTTGATTCGTGGTTGTGAGTGTTACACTGCCCTGTGGCTGATAGTTTGTGTATGTTAGGGAGAGGAAGAGGCTGCTTGCCACCACTCCTCCCTTTTGCTTTGGTTGCCTTTGCTGTCTACCGCTGCCGTGAACAGTTGCCCACTGCTATGTGTTACTCTGCCTTGGAGCCAGCTCAGTATGGACTGAAACCTCCATGAACTGTGAGCTAAATAAACTTTTCCTTCCTTAATTCTGGGTGTCAGGTATTTTGTCTCAGCAGCAAGAGAAAAGTAACCACGACAGTGATTTCTTTCTTTTTGTAGGAACTGTTTATGCTGGATGAGAGTTCTTTGTGGAATAAGTTTATGATGAGTGAATTTACTTCAATGTGTGGTTGTATTGAGTATTCACTAACATCCATGGTGATCATGGTGATTCCATGGTTTCTGACCCTAGAATCAAACCTACTTCTCTGGGGGCAGTATGAGGTTGATTTCTGCAGCCGTGTCCATGTCCTCATTTGAAGTCTGGTTGTAGATTCCTCCACTGGACCTTCCTTCGCTCTCTCTGTGATGTTCTTTCATAACTAGCAGTTCTCAATTTTAATAATGTTCACTTTATCAATTCTTCTGTCTTATCCTAAGCATACATAATTTGTGCCTATTTAAGAAACCTTTGTCTATCACAAAGTCATATAAATACTGCCCTGTGATTTCTTAAGAAAGTGTCTGCATTTTGCCTATTAGAGCAATCTATTGGGAATTTTTATGGATGAGTTGGGGCAGGAGGAAAGACACGTTTTCTTCTATAGATCTCTATAATATATCAATTATAGAAGATATTCATCTTTCCCTCTTAAATTGAAGTCTTAAGGGGTTTTTTTGTTTTGTTTTGTTTTGTTTTGTTTTGTTTTGTTTTGTTTTGGGAATCAAATTCATGACCTCGTACTTGCCAGGCAGATGCTGTGCCGCTGAACTACATCCCTGGTCCTTGAAGTCTTAACTTTGTAATAAGTTGGAAGTGTATATTTCATTATTGAATTTTGTTCCATTGGCCAACTTGTCGATTTTTGTGCTGCTAGTATGTTATTTTATTTGTTACTGCCATTTTTAAACCTTTCCATGTGTTTATGACTTTCAGAATTGCTAAGGAATGACCAAAAAAAACATCTAGGGTTTTTATTAGGATTGTTTTGCACAAGAATTGAAACCTTGAATATACTGAGTCTTCTAATCAGTGTATTCCTTTTCTTTTCTCTTTAATATCTCCCCCCTTTTCTGTTGTCTTTAATATCTTTCCTCTTTGTAGTATATAGCCTAAGTTCTCCAAAATTTTTGGTTAATTTTGGTGTATATTATATTCTTTATGGAGAATGACAATTAAACTTGTTACAATTTTATATACTTAATTAGAGCATCTTAAAATGTTCACTTTCCATTTTTTTATTACAAGCTAAACTTTGGCAGAATTTGTAAACACAATTATTTTTATGTGGACTTGGTGCCCTGTGAATTTACTTGCTAATTTTAATTGTCTGTAAATGTTTTAGATTTTCTAAACACACCGCTAAGTTGTCTTGGAATAATGTTTCCTCTATTTCTGCCTTTCCAAACAGAAACCTTTGTTTTTCTTACATAATCATGCTTGATAGGTGCTTTAGTAAAATGATAAGTAGTTGTGAAGGTAGCTGCCACTTTCGTCTTATTTTAATCTTAGAGGAACGTTAATATTTCACCAGTGATTATGATATTTTTAAAAGATGTAATATATGCAGTTTAGCAAGTTTCTCTGTAATTCTGGCTTAGTAAGGATTTTAAACTATGAATTGGTGTTCAATGTCATTAATGTCTTTTCTGGTTCCATTGAAAGAATCATAGAATTGTTTCCTTTTTTTCTTCCCTCTGTTCATACATAGAGTTGACAGATCTGGAATGAATATGAGATTTTCCCCTACCTTGGAGCAAACAAATTATTCTGCCACATTTTCATGGATGCTGACAGCAGACAAGACTTCAGGGCTACAGGTAAGCAACAGTTTATTACAACAACAGCACTTGCAAGAATAGCATTTGATCTGGCACCTGGAGCTTCAGCTCAACAAGGAGAGGCCAGATGACATCTACACTCACATTTGTGTGAATTAATAGAGAGGGTTAGTTTGGGGAACCTAAATCTCATACAATATGCAGTTAGGATGCTTAGTTGCTTTTATTATGCTGGACAGTAAGCAAAACAGCCCTTTGCTCTGAAGGATGATACTTTATAATCTAAGCCTATGAAGTATACAATTCATCTTGAAAGAATAGTCTGGAAATAAGGCTGTCAATGCTTGTAAGATGTTCAAAAGCATGAGGGACCCCTGGGGAATGATTTCCCAACAACAGTAAATTGCAGTGATCTTTGGCTGTCTATCACTCCTGCATAACTCAAAGAAAGCTACTATGAGATGTATCTTGCTTATCATATTGAATTTGATTTACTAATATTTTCCTAAGCATTTTGCATCCATGTACATGGGAAAAGTTGTTCTGTAAATGTTACCTTTTTGATTTATCTTTGTTAGAAGTTTTGTACTGCCTTTTAAAATATGTTGCATAGTATTCCTTCCTTTCTCATATTCTGGCATTGTGTGTGTGTGTGTGTGTGTGTGTGTGTGTGTGTGTGTGTGTAAAGTAAGTGTTTGCAAGAATTATATGATAAAGACTTGGATCTGGTCAAGCCATCTTAATATGAAGGATTGTAATAACAGGACCATAAATTTATACATTTCTACCTTTTCAATTGAGTTGTTTTTTTTAATTTTTTATTTTAAAGAGAAAAAAACAAAAACTAAATAAAAACCAAGACAAAAACAAAATACAGAATTTCAAAAAAAGATGACAGGAAATTAGTAACGGTTATTGTATTACATATTGTTATCTTCAAAGTAGTTGCTCAGATTACCAGATATAGATAGGCACACAAGATTAGTCAAACATTTAAGCATTAACTGTTCTTTTCAATAAACCAGTAGAAATTAGTAGTACAATTACATTAGCTATCTTATGTGTGTTTAGGTGTTATACATATATATATATATATCTCCCCATACATATATATATATATCCCCATATATATGTGTGTGTGTATATATTTCTTTTTTCTTTCCTTTCTTTCTTTCCTCCTTTCCCTCATCCCAGTTGTTCTTTCCTTTGGAGCAGTTTCTTTCCCTTTCATAATATCTGTTGTACCTTTCAGTTTTATTTACTCTTTCAGGTTCTTACACTAAGGAGACAATATGCTGCTTATACATGCAGGTCTGATTTATTTTATTTATTAGTATAGTCTCTAATTGCACATATTTACCTATAAAAGCTTCAAGTTTATTTTATAGCTGAGTAATACTCCATTGTATAAAAATACCACATCTTTTTTAGTGCTTGTAAGATGTTCAAAAGCATGACAGACCCATGGGGAATGGCTTCCTCAGTTGATAGGTGTTTGGGTTGTTTCCAAGATTTAGTTATTACAAATTGTGCTGCTATAAATATAGGTGCAAGCATATTGCTGTGGTATGATGGTTCCAGTTTTTCTGGAAAAAATATGCAGAAGAGGAATAGTGAGTATGAATGGAACCTCGAATCCTAGTTCTTTTCAGGATTCTCCACACTAATTTCCACAGTGATTGTACCAGTCTACACTCTCACCAACAGTGGAGAAGTGTCCTCTTTTCCCCACAGCCCTTTTAGCAATTGTCATTGGCTCATTTCTTGATGATAGCCATTCTTTCTGGGGTAAGGTAGAATCTCAATGCTATTTTAATTTGTATTTCTCAAATTACTAATGATGTTGAACATTTTTTCATATACTTATTTGCCATTTGTAGTTCTTCATCTGAGAAGTGTGTATTCATTTCAGATGCCCATTTTTGGATTGGGTCTTTGAATTTTGGGGGCCTGATTTTTTTAAGTCTTCATATGTTTGAGATAAAAGTCTTTTGTATGAGGGACAGTTAACTAAATTTTTTTCCCAATTTGTAGGTTTTCATTTTACTCTGTTGGTGATTTCTTGTGATGCGCAAAAATTTCAGTGAGATGAGATCCCAGCTGTTGATTCTTTGAAGTATTTCCTATGCAGTTTAGTTTTTGTTCATGAACTCTCTGCCTACCCCCCTATGTCTTCAAGATTTCTACCTACTTTCTCTTCTAGTAGATTTAGTGTTTCTGTTTTAATATTTATATCTTTGATCCATTTTGACTTTAGTTTACCGCATGGTGAAAGACATGGGTCTAGTTTTAGTCTTTGGCATGTGTATATATTTACTTTTCTCCTTCCCAATCCCAGTTTCTCTTTCCTTTTGAAAAGTTTTTTCCCATTTCCCAATATCTATTATACATTTTAGATCTTGATTACTCTTTCAGCTTCTTACACTAGGGACACAATACAGTGTTTCCTAATACAAGACTGATTTATTTCTCTTATGAGTATAGTCACATTTTGTATCCATTTAGTTATAAAAGCCTTGAGTTTATCCTTATTTATAGCTGAGTAGTACTCCATTGTATAAAAATATCACATTTTTATCCATTCCTCAGTTAAGGGGCATTGGATTGTTTCCAAGATTTAGCTGTTACAAATTGTGCTGCTATAAACATGGGTACACTTATGTCACTGTGGTATAATGCTTTTAATTCTTCTGGGAAGATACGCAGAAGGGAAATAGTTGGGTTGAATGGCACCTCCAATCCTAGTTTTTTGAGGAATCTCCACACTGATTTCCACAGTGGTTGCACAACTTTATACTCCCGCCAATACACTTCCTCATAGCCCCTCCAGTACTTGTTATTGGTTGATTTCTTGATGACAGCCATTCTTCCGGGGTGAGATAAAATCTCAGTGTGGTTTTACTTTGCATCTCTCAAATGCCCAATGATGTTGAACATTTTTACATATATTTACTTGCTCTCTGTATTTCCTCATCTGAGAAGTGCATGTTCATCTCAGATGCCCATTTTTCAGTTGAGTCTTTAAATGAGAGGGGTCTGATGTTTTTCAATTTTTTATACATTCTAGATATAAGTCCTTTGAGGGACAATTGGCTAAAATATTTTCCTACTCTGTGTGTTCTCTTTTCACTCAGTCAGTGATTTCTTCTGATGTACAAAACAAAATCTTTTTAATAAGATGAGATCCCAGTTGTTGATTCTTTGAAATATTGGGTTCTGTTAATAAATTTCTTGCTTACACCTACGTCTTCAAGATTTGTACTTATTTTCTCTTCCAGTAGATCCAGTATTTCTGTTTTAGTATTTAGATCTTTGGTCCATTTTTAGTTTAGTTCATGGTGCTAGAGATGGACCTAGTTTTAGTCTTTAGCATATAGACGGTCAGTTTTTCCAGCGCCATTTATTAAAAAGGCTATCTTTCCTCCAGTGAATACTTTTGGTCCTTTTGTCAAAGAAGATAAGGTGGCTGAGTGTGTTTATGGTTGTGGTTGGCATCATTTTCCTGTTTTTTAATCCCCCTGCTTCCTAAGATATTTTTAATATTTCATTAGCTTCTGTTATTTTTTCTTCTACCTTGCTGTGTTTCAATTTGTATATATGCTAGTATTCTGTTTAATAGACATCTCACAGTTCATTAATCTTATATTCTGTGTCCTATCTGTACCAAACACCTTTGGAATATTTGATTTCATACATTTTTTAGCACCGAAATATCTCACTGAAAAAATTTTTATAGATTGCAACCTTCGGTGAGACTCTATCTTTTCATCTCCTTTTTTTAGCTTTTTCCTTGATATTTAAATCCTTTTATCATTAAAAAATGTAAAACCTTAATTTTAACCCTTTAAAATGTACCATTTCTATTTATTTCTGTTTCTGTTTTTTTGTCTTGCTTCACACTGTCTCATGTTTTTGAATATCTAGTAATTTTTTTTTTAATTACTGGACATTCTATGTTAAACTGCTATAGTGGTTTAAAATGATCATATTTCCCATCAACAGAACTTTCCCCTTTTCTCAAAGAGGCAAGATTTATAAAATGTAATCTGTTTCTGCTTGTTTCTCACTCCTGAAATGTGCATCTCTTTCTGAGGAATTCAAAATTTTACTTTTGCAGCTTATTTGTTTCCTTCTAATTTTCTCACTGGGCATATTGTTTCACTGTATCCTAATATGGAATTGGAATTTACAGTTCTTTAAATGTTCACCTTCACCTTTACATTTAAAGCTTTAAATGTCATGCTTTGCACTGATTTCATCTATGATTAAAAAAAAGTGAAGTCAAATGCAATCAACATTTGAGGTGTGTGCACAGGAAATGATTTGAAGACATCAAGGTGCTCAGGATCATAGAGAAACACTAAAGAAAAATGAAAAGGAGAAAAGGAGAAGTTCAGAGGGTCCACCATCCCTTCCACTTTGAAATTTGATGTGTCTGTTTGTTCTTGACAAATTGCAACAATACCTTGAGAGAAATTTCTTACTGTATCCAACCTCTACAGCTTGCAAAACATCTCATGTCACTGGTGCAGCCTGGACTTAGGCTCAGTCAGAGATAAGATATGGTAGAATAATGAACATCTGAAATTTTGTGACCTGTTTTGAGATTCTAAGGAAACTATAATGTAAGATCCCAAAGAAATAACTGCTACAAATCATCCTATATAATAAATTTTAAAATGTATATTTACATTAATGTATATGTTAATATTTATACTCATATCATTTTGAAATGCTGAAAAGCAAGCTAAGATATAGTTCTAAGTGATACATCCAAACTAGCTCAATTTGTAAAACAGAAAGCAATGAAGAAAACAAACACATAAAATCTAAAAAGCTTTTAAAATTGCATGTGTCATAGCACATCTGTGGAGTAGGTACCAGACAAATAAGTTTATAAAGTATCATATTTTTAGCACTCCATATTGTTATATGGTTAGATGGATTGTTTGCAAACTTAACTCTAGCCACATAGTAAAGAATACATTAATATATCTTTTGAAAATTTGAATTTGCTAATGTACCAGGTCACATTCCTATCTATTAAATGCTTATTTCACTCAAATAATCTCATCTTATAGGTCATTTCATATTTTTTTTTCTGTTTTTCTTTTTACTTTTTGGTATTGAGAATTGAACTCAGGACCTCACGCTTGCCAGGCATGCGCTGTGCCTCTGAGCTCTATCCTTGGCTAGATTTTTTTATTTCTCCCTGATCCGGTCTTGGTATGTTGTTAGAAGTATATCATCTTCTTTTAAGAAATCCAGTTTATTGTCATGTAATTGTTGATAGCAGTTGCATACAATCTTTCTTCTTTCTGTGGTATCAATGGTTATTTTTCTTTTTCTTTATAATTTTAACTTAGTCCTCCCTCTTACTTGCCCCAGGAAGCAGGTTTGCTTCAGGCTCCATTAGTGCTCTGAGGTAGACCTGCATTCCAAAACTCAGTGTTTTGAGTAGTTCTCAGAAAAGGTGAGAGACTGGATGCTGGGGCTCTTTCTATCTCTGGGGAAAGACAGGCTACCTTGCTTGGTATCTGCTCGGTCTGTGCTAAGTCAGAGTATGGCGCTCTGTTGTCTATCACCCAACTCACTGTCACTGGCCTCCCCAAAGCAGCAAGACTGTGCTAGAGCCATCAGAGCTCCGAGAGTAGTAGGATCAGTGCTCCAAGCCTAGTAAGATCAGTACCAGCTCTTTGGGGTGCTCTAGAGATAATGGGACACTGGACTCACAGATGAGCTCTTTCCTTCCTTGGCGGGGAACTGAGAGCTGGAATTTCTCATCTATTCACTCAGTCCTGAGAAGGGAGAGGAGCTCCAGCAATCATTTGTGGGTAAGCAACTGTATAGATAGAAAGTACATTAAAGTAATATATTATACACTGATGATAAGTGTGAAAATGCATTGTGGAAAATAATTGTAAAAGACAAAATATAAGAATAATATGAATAAGAATTGGGTCAAAATCATCAACACTATATATTTTCTTTAGTTTTTATTTTTGAGACAGGGTCTCACTATGCAGTTCAGGATGGCCTTGAACTCACTTTATAGCCCAGGCTGGCCTCGAACTGGTGGCTATTCTCCTGCCTCAGCCTCCTCCTTCATGCCCGGGATTACAGGTGTGTGTCACCACGCTTGGCTTCAGAACTATATTTTTAAAATGGATTTTATTTTTATGAACAATTTTAAGTCTCAGTAAAAATGAATGAAGAGGACAGAGGACAAAGATTTTCTATATCTAACCCCAATACACACACACACATAGCCTTCCCTGTTGTCTGTATCCCCCACTGGAGAGGTAAATTTGTTATAATCTATTAACCTACACTGAAGCACCGTTATTACCCAAACACTATATGTTTACATAAGTGTTCAGGCTTAGTGGTGACCAATACAGGAGTTGGGCAAATGCATAGTGGTATTTATCCACCATAATAATTTCATACATAGTAGCTTCTCTCCCCTAATGATCCATCATGCTCCATCTATCCATCACAATCTCCCATTGTCACCCCTGGAAATCATTGACCTGTCTTCAATTTTACCTTTTCATACAAATGTCGTATACAGTAGCTGGAATCATACACCATTTTCAGGTTGGCCTCTTTCAACTTAGTAATACATAATTCTTCTGTGATTTTTCATGATTTGATTGCTTATTTACTTGTAGTGCTGAACAATTCCAGCATCTGAATGTACCATAAGTTTGTTATTAAGTCCATTTACCTACTGAAAGTTGTGTCACTTGTTTTAATTTTGGCAACTGTAAATAAAGCAGTTATATTCATATGCATGTTTTTATGTGGACATAAATTTTCAACTTGAGCAAATAGCTGGGAATATAACTATTGAATTGTATGGTAAGTACACATTTGTTCTGTTTTATAAGGAACCATCAAACTGTCTTCCAGAGTTTCTGTACTATTTTGCTTTGCCATCAGCAACGAATGAGAGCTCCTATTGTCAGCGTTTCTTGTTAGGATTCTGATTCATAGGCGTGGGTTGGTGCTTTGTTGTTAATTTGTATTTCCCTCATAGCAACATTCACATGCTGATTTGTCCCTTGTATATCTTTTTTGATGAGGTATTTCATATGGCCTCTTGCCTGTTTTTTATTGTTTTTCTTTGTGTTCTTTCTATGGAGTTTATATATATATATATATTTTTTTTACAACATTCCTTCTTCAGATTTATCTTTTGCAAATATTTTCTCCCAACCGGTGGTTTGCCTTTCCATTCACTTGACAGTGTCTTTTGCAGAATATAAATGTTAAAAGTTAGTGAGGTCCAGATCATCAGTTACTTCTGTAGAAATCAAATCTTTAGTATTACTACTAAAATGTCATCACCAAATGCAGCTATCTAGATTACCTCCTCTGTTCTCTTATAGGAGTTGTATAGCTCTGCATTTGACATTTAGATCTGAAAACCACTTTAAATAAACTCTTGTGACATGTGGGAGCTCTGCATAAAGAGTCATAGTTTTGGGTCTGGATCTCCAATTCTATCACTATTTGTTGAGAACAGTCATCTTTCCATTGTGTTGTCTTTGTTTCTTTGCCAAAGTTCAGTTGACTCTATTATGTGGTCCTACTTTTGGGTTTTAGGTTATGTCCACTTGATCTAGTTGTCTGTCCCTTTACTAACACCACATTATCTTGACTTCTATAGCTTTGGTTATGTCTTAAAGTTGAGTAGTGGCATAGTGTGGTTTTCTTTTGGTCTTGTTTGGGTGTTGAGTTGGGTCTTCCACATTTAGACTCCCCTCGGGAACTTCAGAAGTAATTTTCCCATATATACAAAATAGCTTAATACTGTCACTTTTTTGAAAGATAAAAATGTGAGTTGTTTGTTGAAAAACTTTATTAGATAATGTAATAAATAGAAAAGAGAAAAGGAGATGAAACCGAGGTCACATATTACACCAGAGGGGAGAAAATATGGTACACCTATGGAGATGGGAAGTTGAAGCATAAAGAACATACTATCCAGGAATAAACCTTATAATCTCCGTAGTTTATCTGAATGGGTTAAGACAGGATGAACAAGTCTGTACCACATAAAGATTAAAAATAAGAGACCTATGGCAAGTGAAAACCTAATAATGATTCAGAACTAAAAATTAATGATTTCAGCCAAAGTTAGGAGTAAATGGAACAAGGACTTACTTCTCTAAGGTTTTCAAAATTTTCTACTGAAGTTGTGGCAGTAATAGAGAGGGGAAATGCTTTAAAAAGTCATGTGTTACTTAATAAAGGCTATATATTCTGAGAAATTCACTGTCAGAGTGTTTCATTGTTGTGTGAACATGACAAAGGGTGGTATTTAGGAGCACACAAACTAAGAGAGCTACAATCTCACTAGGATATAAAATTTGATGTGACCATAGATGCATAGGCAGGTTTCTATAATCAAAACATTTTCATTTGGCATATAGCTGTATGACATTTTATTATGAAAGGAGTATCGGTAGGAGAATAGGCCACCTTAATAAGGAGATATGGTTGGTATGTGGCTTTGATATAATGACAGAGAAACAAAGAAATTGTAGTATAAATTTCAAAATAGAGCTTCCAAATTAACAGAAGTAAAATCAAAATACACAATCAAACCAACAATGATGGCTGGGCATGGTGGTGCACATCTGTAATCCCAGCACTTGTGAGGCTGAGGCAGAAGGATCGCTGTGAGTTTGAGGCCAGCCTGGGGCACAAAGTGAGTTCAAGGGCAGCTGGAACTGCATAGTGAAATCTCATCTCAAAAAGACAAAAAAACGAAAAAGAAAGATAAAATTAAGAAGCAACAAAGGAAAATGTAAAATAAATACTTAAAAACAATAACATTAATGTCTTAAAATTTTGCAAGTTTTTATATCAAATATTAATTTAATAGATATTCCATTTTGGAAAATAGACTGTAAAACTGGTTTAATAATAAAAATCATAATGTGCAAGAGATGTACTAAAACAATATAAAAACCAATATAAAACAATATAAAAGAGATGTACTAAAACAATATAAAACAATACATAAGAAACGTACTTTAAAAAGGCAACAAAAACTGACTTTTTTTTTTTTTTTTTTTTTTTTTTTTGGTTTTTCTCCGGTACCGGGAACCGAACTCACGACCTTGCGCTTGCCAGGCAGGCGCTTTTGCCGTTGAGCTAAATCCCCAGCCCCCAAAAACTGATTTTAAGAGAAAAATTATGGAATTTAAATTTAAAATCAGCATAAGTATCAAAGAGTAACAGAAATCCTGGCTTACAGAATGGTGTATATCACAATCACACATGTGCCAAATACAAAAAAACACAAATTCTAAAACAAATAAGAGGCACTTGAATGAGACTAAATTAACAAAGATAAAATAGTGAAGTATGAAATAAAAATAGAATAAATAAATGGAAAAACTACACAATAACTAATGTCTAATTAATATTGGGAGTTCCTTAAAAAATGAAGTTTTCACAAGTATTATCAGCTAACAAGAAAAATGTCAATTTTTCAAGAAATTAGAAATAAGAAAATAGGTATATTACCAGAATGAAAGTAGAAGAATTTTAGAAGAGTATTGCTGCACTACAAAAATAAATATGAAATCTTAGAGTATACTGATGACTTTTCATAAAATATAAAATAACACTACACTAGAAAAGTTCAGTAGTATAATTTATCACAGAAGAGGCTATAAGCACATTGAAAACTGTTTAATATAGCTATGAAAAATAGCCTCTCACATTAAGATGTCCAGGTTCAAGTTTTTCCCAACATGTAAGAATTTGATCATAGTCTTGTTACATAAACTTTCTCTGTCTCAGTTTTCCATTTTTAAAATTCACGTGTAGTTTCCATGTTATTGTTTGAGTAAAAGGATCAAGTGAATAAAAAGATGAAAATACCTTACAAGTTTCCATGACACACGAAAAATTTTGTGTAACTACAGTAATCAGTATGGCCATTCAATAGCACAATTTCCCAAAAAAAAAAACTATTCCAACAGTTAAAATAGCCAAGATTATATAAATTATAATAAAGCAAACTGACCCCCCATAATAGGGGAAATGTTCTCAATGTGAGAAATGACTTATATCTACAGAGTGACTGTAATAGTAACACAAGCATGTAATAATAACAGCAAAAAGGAGCTCTGGTGAAAAATTAGGACAGAATTTGAAGAGTTACTCTCACTAAGGCAAATGAAGATAGTTAAAAAGACATAAAATTATCAAGGAGAAAATCAAAATGGCCAGAAATATTTGGAAAACATTCAAACTTTCTGGTAATTAGGGAAACATATTTTCAGTATATGTGCTGCCTAAGCGAGCACAGGGAAACATATTTTCAATTAAAGGTAGGTTTGCCCTTTACCCCTGTCAGCAGGAGAAAGATAACCCTGCATGTGCGGGTATAAGTTCACTCTCATAAGATGTCGATGACCAAGTGGATTTTTACACTAGCACTTTTGTACAAGCAAAATATTGACAGTGAATATCTGTGGTTAAGGGACAGTGGAATGTATTGGGGTGCATTTCTAGTACAGAATTCTTTGTCAACATATGGAAATCTTTTAAGAGCTGCACGCGTTTATCAGTTCATCTGAACAGAGGGATAAAAGTAAGCTACAAAAATATCCAGTTTATGATTAAAAAAAACACTCTCCTTTCCCCAAATGAAAAATATTTTTTAAAAGAAAAAAGTCATGGCAAATTTAATGCCTAATTGTCCTGGCTAGAAATTAGAACTATATTTAAATGTTCCCAGGTGTTCTCAGCCATTGGTGGATTCTTCACTTTCTTGCTGTGCATGGGAAATTTCCATTCATAGAAAATGGCTGATGACCAACAGATACTAAGTCAAATATCCAAAGATGATATATTTGAAATCTGTTTCAATGCAATTTTTTGTCATGTGAACATAACTTTCTTGGTACAACCTGCCCTGTATGTATATTTTAAAAACAAGATGCCATCAGCTTCCAGAGTCTAATAAGCAAAATGTAGGTAATCTGTGAGATTTTATCCTTGTCTAAACTTATGCTACCCATGAAACTTTTAGAAACTGCTTTCCCAGGCTGTGTTAGAACTTGTGGACATTGAGTCCCCTTGCTGGGAGGGCCGGGTGGAATGGGCAGTGGAGAATCTAGGAGGATACATACCAAGTTCTTTAATGGTTCTCTTTTTGTGATGACTTCAGAGAATTGATCTTCATACCATTTTCTGCACTGGTTGCGCAAGACCTTTCATTTTTATTATTGCACTATAAAAGGAAATTTCCATCAAGACACCAGCCACAGAACATATGTTCTAAAGACCTAAATTGTGGGAGTGGAAATTTAGGCAAAAAACATTGTCTCAAAATTTTCTAGCTGTTAATATGAAAGAAAGCAATCTGGTCCACAGGCCCAATTAGTCTTTCCTTTGCCTCTGTCATCGCTGTGCCATGCTGACAAAGGAAATAGCATTCCCCACTTCAGGCATTCTAGCTCATGTCTATTTGCTCTTTGGTGTCTTGGGTAGAAAAGAACAGTTTAACAACGTTCAGCTTTAAATCTAAGAAGGAAAGAGGAAATCCAAACTGAGAGTTATTCTGAGTCAGTTAATTCTTGACATAGTTATCTGTTTAATCATACATTCCTTTTTGTTTTGAGTAGAAGAGTGATGTTAATGATTTAAACGTGTTGTTGGTTGTGCTTATGCTTCAGAACCTGTCATACTGCTAACCATTCAGTTTTGGACATGAGTTCTGAGTCTCAGTTTTCAGAGTACAGAGATTGTTTTTATTTCTGTTAAAGTAGCCAGCTCTGCAACAGTATGCATGTGCATTTCAATTATTGTACTCTTTTCCACAGTTTTGTACCACTTTCGTGTTCTTGTCATAGCACCATATTAAAAACCTCATAGCAGAGATGAACAGAAAGCTCCGAGGCACATGGCTTTGGTAGTAATTAAATGGCAGCACATTGCAGAACTATGGATATTTAATGTCACCACAGTATCAGTTTCACATTTGGTTCAGTACTGTGTGTGGGAATTAAATGCAGAGCAGTGTGTTATCAAGGCTTAATCATGTAAATGCTATTCACATTTAGGCCTCTGTTCTTAATTGAATTTTTGCTTCTTTATTTAGAAACAAAGATTTTTTGATAAGGTTAAATTGGTTTTAAGCAGAAGCATATTCTTAAGAAATTAATTTTCATATTTTCTTACTGGTACTCAGTTGTCAGTGAATATCACAGTGTGTGGTGTGACGGTGCTACGTATCGTCTTTCTATTCTGGAGACACAGTATAAAACTGGTGAAAAGTGGAAATTAAGAAACAGAAAATACTGACACTGGGGAAATAGCTATGATAAAATCCATAGTTGTAATGGACTTTCATTTTGATTTGTGAATATAAAATGTTTACAAACTCCTAAAGTTAATACAAAACAAACATTTAAACATTTTGAGCTATGTTAATCATTACTCTATCATTTCTGGGGCAGTAACTTCCATAGTAGCTCTTAAATCTAAGTAACAGGAAATAGCCAGGTGCTTAAATGCTTCAGGTAGTAATGGTTGTAATTCACGAGCATTTAAGACTTATTAAAGTTACATACTACAGAGATTATTTTAAGATAAGTGATGAAAACCTTTTTATTCTTAAAATTTCTTCTTAATCAGTGAATTCATATCAATGAATTCTCAAGATTTTATCACTTGGGTTACTGGAACATTTTAGACCATATGAAGTTTTAAGTAAGTACCTAAGCTATGGCTTAATTAAACATGGATATTTACATATAAATGGAATGAATATAAAATAATTGCTTTGAATTTAAATTTAGTTTATTTGTAATGGAATAAAATATTTGAAACTTGAGAATAATTTACTTCCCACATTATTATTTGCTTTGAGGTCATCAATATCCATTTACTTACTACCATCCTAGGAAATAATTTGTAGTAGTAAAATGCTCATTTAAACTCAGAAGATTTGAAATTAAATTTAGGAAATTGTCACTCTTTCAGTTCAGTGAATGAGTAGACACAATGAATTTATTATTGACCAAGTCAAATTTGTATCATAATAGGATAGTCACTATTTCACCATAAGATGCTGGAGAAACTATTGAGAATGACAGTATAGAGAAATTCAAGATTTTGAAGGATTTCTGAATTCAAATCCTAGAACATGTAGCTTACAATGCAATATTAGCCATTGCTTAGCCTCTTTGCAAAGCTGAAAAATGATAAAGATAGAGTTAAATGGATTTTTTTCTATCTTATTTTTAGTTGAATCTACCTGATAGGAGTCTAAAGAGATTATGATCATTATGTTCTATTTCTCTCAATGTATTAATTAGGCTGGATTCAATGTTTTTAGCCAGCATTTCTAATGAGAAGTGGTCCTCATCCACAGCACATTACGGCCACATTAATTTATTGCTTATTGCTCTTCCCCTTGGGCTAGACTCTGAACTTCTGTGCAGTAACTTTCTCAGTTACTTTTGTACTGTAAGTAGTTACTTTACAGTATTTACAGTTATAATTGTTCAATAACTGCTCTGCTACTCCAATCCAAATGTCTTTACCATTTTGGGAGACATTAAGCTCCTGTGCCCAGGAGTGTAAAGATTCTTTACATTACGACTTCAGACCTTGTGAGAAACAGCTACAAGAGCAACAACAATCTAACCAAACCAAACCAAGATGGAACATCTGTGTTCTATTACAATTTATCCTCAGAGAAGTGGCTACCTCCTTGACCAGGATAAAAGGGGTTTCCTGCTTAGTTTTTAAGAGAATTAAAATTTTCTACTTCTAGATGACCTAGGAGGGTCATTGGTAAAGAGAATAGATTTGTTTATGTGTAAGTCACATTAAATATGTCCTTAATAGATATTCAAGATGTAATGAGTTCAATTCAAGTTGTAGAAGAGAAGATGGGGCTGGATAGTAATGTTGTATTATTATGTGAGTTTTAAAGCTTTACTTGAGCTCTTAAAAATTTGATGGTGTTTTGGTAGGCAGATTTTGCTTATAATGGACAATGACAGTAATTACCATGTTTGTTTCCTTCATTTCAGAAGAGAAATAATGATGGCATAACCATTTCCTCAGGGATAAGCACGTTGCTTCTGGAATGAATACCTTAATCTATTCACTTGAGTTCATCATTTCTCATGGATCTCTATAACTTGTTATGCTGAGTATAAGTTTTGTAGAAGAAACCTCATACAGAGTTTTAGTTCCCAAAAGTACAAGGCTATAACTCTCTATCAACAAAGAAAATATTGTTAGATCAAATGCACTTGCCTTTAACCTTTTTTTATTTTTTAATTTTTAATTTTTTTTTTTTGGTACTGGGAATTGAACTCAGGACTTTGCACTTGCCAGGCAGGCACTCATGCCTCTGAGCTATATCCCTGGCCCTTCACTTGCCATTCAGCTTTAGATGTGCTGAAGTTGTTACCTGATAATAAGTTAGAAAGGGCATCTCCTGTATAGCCCAAAACTACTGTTAACACAAGCCAAATGCAACTGATCTCTTCTCATGTCTTCAACTTCTATTATTTGAATTTAAAGGCATAGCACCTGCACATTCCTCTCCAACCCCAATTTATTATTCCAGGCATTTTCATATCCAACTATGTAGAAGTCAGGTCAGAAATGCTAGTCTTCCCTTCAATAATGAGAAATGGCAAAGCTACTGCTTTAAAAGGTACAGCTGCAGATAGGAGTATGTGTATACACATACACAAGTGCCTGTTTGTTCAGAAAACTATGTTACATAGCAGATAGGACAGAGTTGGTGGTTCAGTACCTCAGAAATTGGAAAACATCAATTTTTGTATTTATATAAAAGATGTAAATTATAAAACATTATTTGACTGCAACATTTTCCTCTGGATGTGATAATGAGTCTTAAAATCAGAAAGCCCATTCTCTTTATTATAAGGATTAGTACAGTTGGCTTAAAAGACATGGAACTGTGAAAGGACCTCTCTGGAGTATTTAATAAAGTCTTTCATTAAGGTACTAAGATGCCACTAGATGTGTTCTAACAGCATAAGGTGACTAGTCATGTAAGTGTGAATACTGTTAGTGTTTATTTATTATGGTTTCAAAATAATTTGAGGCATTGGACTTGGCCTGTATAAACTCTAGATGATAACAAATTGTTCTACTTTGCTAAAAAAATTAGAATTTTAAAAATTTCCCTAGGATAATAGTACTTCATGCATTTATTATAAAATTGAAATGACATAATTGAACATAAAACAACTAGCATATAATCTGGGAGATAATGTGTTAAAAATGGTATATATTACCGTTGCTCACCTTGGAAAGTAAGACAATGATTACTTACCTTCTGTAAGAAATTATTTTATCCTGCTTTCATAAAAATCTATTTTTTGCTGAGCCTTTAAACACATATATCTCTATTAAAATAATCACTGCACACACTAAAGAAAGTTAATATTTCACCCCATAGCAATAATGTAACTGTGCATTGGATTTGACGAGTCAAGAACTGTTAGAATGAAAATCTGCAGTGCACAAAATTATTTTATAACCTTTGGATTAGAAATTAAGGATTCATAAAATAAATGTGAACATTTTGTCATAGAGAAAACTTCCTGCTTTAGTATATCACAAAGTAAATAAGAAAACAAACAAAACTTCAGGTGCACGGATTCTTATGACATTTACAGAAGAAACAGGGACAGGATCTGATCACAAAGCCAGAAATAGACTATATGTTAGATCTAGTCTATTTGGAACTAGTTGGAACTGAACAAATAGTCCTTTTCTTTTGCTCTCAAAACAAGGAAAAGGTCCCTGCTGGAGACTAACACTCTATTACCGGCCAGGTGGACCTTGTCCTTATAAACAAAACTCATGACAGAAACTCGCAGTCAGTGAGAGCTTATGTCTAAATAAATTACCGATCTGCACTGGAGTCCAAGCGGCACCCCAAACCGCGTGGAGCTGAAATAATTTCAACATGTTCACATTACAAAAACTCTTAAACTGTGCAAATCCATTAAATAACTTCAAGGAAAAAGGGTAAAATCGACACCTTACAATCAAGAACCTATTTTAACCTTCCCAGGAAGCTTTTCTTGTTGAGTGTGAATGCAAAGCTACTAGGTGCCTACAAAAGAGATAATCGGGAATTTTCAGTAGCTGCCATTCAGACCAGTGGCTCAGATGACAACACAACACCAGGGAGGGCACAGAACTTGTCCAGAACATTGTAGGAAGAATTAAAGGTAGACCCAGTCCTGAAATCAAGTAGCTTTATTTCATGAATACAAAGAACGTGCAAAAGAATTCCCAGTACTGTATTTTAATAGGACTTTGTTCACATTCAAAGTACTGCTGGGAACTTGTTGGTTCTGTTTTATATTCCAAACAATTACATATGAAAAATTAAGTTAAAGATCAAAACAATTCCCCAAAAACAGTAAGGAATGAAATCCTAAGTAACAATTCACTCTCAGTTCTCTGCAAATTTTGCTCACGCTGAGGCCCTCTTCCTACCCTGAGTATAGATCCCTAAACCTCTTCCTACCTGCTGGTGGTTCAGCACCCTTCTCCTCCTAATGGATCTAAAGAAACTTATTGGAGCTTTGCAATCATTGCCATTTTATCATTTATAAATCTTTATCATGCATGCATGACTGTGAGCGCAATTTCAAAATTGGCAGGGGTGATAGTTATGTTACCAAACTATACTGCAGGGCAGAGTAAAGAAAACTTAAATAGCAAATTGTGAGTGATATTTCATCCCCTTTGCCCTTTTTAGTAGCAGACCAGGACACTGCAAATCATTCTCAGTAATACAATGCATTCCTCTCTGAAGGTACCGACATCTCCAGAGCTAGTATTTTTGTCAAGTACATAAACATACTCATTTTATTTTATGGCTTAATTTATTACAAGCCTGAGTTCAAAAAAGAAGAGAAGCCTTTTGAAATACTTTTAAAAACTGAAAAATGTGTTGTTTTAAATTTCCTGAGAAATACTGTTATTAACCATTTAGCAAAGACTGTATAATGTACCCCAGTGTATCCGTGTGACTGCACTGGTTCATCACATTAATAAATTTGCTTTTCTAAAAATGTTTACATTTGCTTTTAGCTGTTTGCCTGTATGTGTTAACCTAGTAAAGTGAATGAAGGATATGATGATGGTTCCCATAAAGGAGTATAAGCCAATGCTGGAACAACGCTGGGCACCATGGTGGTGATCCTAGTTCAATACCCAGGGGCGGTGCAGACAATTGTGAGCATGTGCATTTTTCCATTTGCCTCAAGCACAATAGAGGTATGGCATGTTTTAGCATCCATATTTTAAGAACATACGCAAACCAGGTTACTTTAAATCATAGATATGTGAAAGACAGTTGCTTAGGGCACTAGACAACTCAGTTAACCAGTGGTAATATTTTTTATCTTCTTTAAATGATAAAAGTGAAAAATAATTGTGCTATTAAATGCTTATTTATTTACAGTTACAAAATAAGTTGATACAGTGGCCGTGGCCTATATTATGTCTATATGAGACTATGTGTTCTATCTCATTAAAGAATTAGAACGTTTTCTATTTCTAATTGTTCACATAAATAGGATTTTCATTAATGTCTTCAACTTAGGATAGCTAAGATATTCTTTGGTGGATATAATTCCATAAAACTTCTTAAAATTAAAATTTGCACCACCATTTTTTTAGAGACAGAGTGTCCCCATGTAGTTCAGACTGGTCTTTTTTTTTTTTTTTTGGTCTTTTCTTCCAGTACCAGGAATTGAACTCATGACCTTGTGCTTGCCAGGCAGGCACTTTGCCACTGAGCTAAATCCCCAGTCCCCAGACTGGTCTTAAATTCACTATGTAGCTCAGGCTGAGCTCGAACTCCCAGAAATCCTCCTGCTTCAGCTTCCCCAGTGCTGGGGTTACAGCAGTGCACCACTACACCATCATTCTTAATATTAATCCTGCCCCCTTCATATTTAAACACTAATGATTTTAATGAACAAGTACACTATGCAAAAATTGAAGGTTTTACTTTAAATGGATACAAATCTTATAGATCAAAAAACAAAAGTTTCACCTTCACACCTGTCCTGGGTAGCAAGTGTGAACAGTACAAGATAAGACATGGATGATAAACTTCAGCATCAAAATTTCTGTAAGTAAAAAAAGAGAAAATTATTGATGTCTACTTTTCAATGACCCTAGAAATACCTTTCAAAAACTTCCTAAGGGGAAAGAAAGCCTAAGAAATTTGCAATATACTAGTTTCCAGAGGTGACGCATTTATTAGCCAAATCTCCATCAAATAGTTTCACCCATATTTGACAATTTACTGACAATCTATTACCATATTTGACATTTTAGTGAGACATAGCATCCAGTAGACTTACATTTAAGGAATCATTGCTAGGTTTTTATATAAGTACTTATATAAAGAAGTATACAAAGTATTTATATAAAGAAAAGATGCAGTTAGTATCACTTATAATTTATGAAATAAATTTCTGTGAAATAGGCTTAATAAGGTGAACAGATACAGTATTTTATAGATGTTATAAATTTCCTAAAATACTGTTTGAAAATTCAACAATTCAACAAAATTCTAGTGTTCATTATGTCCTTTTACTCAAAGACTGCAATATGTTGGGAAACGCACATACAAGCAAAAAAATTGTCGCATGTGGTAAAATGTTAAAGGTGCTATAGTTAATACACAAAATATTGTGCTTTTACCAATATAAAAGAGATTAACAAGAAAAATTATTGAAAAGTCTAATTTATAATACCATGACGCCTTGGGCATAATTTTTATATAAAAGACACAAATCTTATGAGCTTCTCCTTAAGATGTTCCCAGCTACTTAGTAATTTTTTATGAAACTGAATTTTATTTTCAAATCAATAAATTATAAGTATTTTTTAAAAGTTAAATAGCCTTTATGCAAAAAAGAGCTTTATTAATAATTTTAAAATTAAAAATATCAATATATTATATTCCTATTACGATAATTTACTTTGTTCCCTTTTATCGGCATTATGGACATGAGATGAGGAATGATTTACGATCTCATAGAGTTAGTCGGAAGGTGAGTGATCCTACGTTATTCACCTTGAACTTTTCCGTTTTCTACACAGTAGGGAAAGATTCATGAAAACCAAAGATGAAGTTCCTCAGTATGCCCTTCTTACGGATGTGGGAAGGGGAATTTACGTGCTGGAAAACCTTCCGTGAAAAGTGGACTTAACTTCTCAGCGGCAATCCATTCAAAGCAGACCCTTAAGCAGAGTTGCAACTTGGTGAAAAAAGAAATCCACACAGACGACTTGTAAATGTTTACATTTATGTTTATGGAAGATTCCAAAACAGAGAGGACTCGGGACAGCAAAAAGCACAGATCAACGCTGACTCACACCAGCCTTTAAACATTTAGGGGGACAAGGACTTTGCAAAAGGAGACCCACCGAGCACACATGGTGGACACCAGTCCCCAGGGCTGTGCCTTCACGGAGCTTTCAAACTTTTGCACTGGAAAGCAGACCATGAGCGGACACCGTGGTATGAGCAAGGGAAGTAGTGACCGGAAGGGAGCTTGGGAGGGGAGCAGAGGCAGCGATTTCAGACAAGCATATGAAAGAGTTTAAAGCTTTTTTCTCATACCAAGTTCAATAAGATCATGTTGAAGAGCTTTATAAGAGGACTGACATGATAAGATTTCCTTTTACAAGTCTTCTGAGACTGCTGAGTGGGAAGAGAATTGTGACAAGAGAGGACACCCCCTTCCTTCTGACTGGAAGAATTTAGACTTTGGTCTGGGTACAGTTTGATCCTCCAGACAGATATCAGTAGAAGCTGCTGAGTGGAAAATCTGGGGAAACTGTACAGTACAGAGGATTTGCGACACCTTGAGTATAAATGTTTCCCCCAAATCCATGTTGGAACTTAAAACTCCATGTGACGGTATTAAGTGGCAGGGTATTTTGGAAGTGATTTAAGTAAGTGGACTACCCCTAGTGAATAGGGTTATTGTCCTTACTTTTAAATTTTATTTTATTATTACATGTTTGCTGTACAAGAAGTTTACTTTTATCTTAGGGAGTGCATAACTCATCTTGATTCTTTGTAATCTACTTCTTCTTCCCCAGCTTTCGTCCCTCAGTCTCTAAATCCCCATTCCCCATTTCATTATTATTACTATCACTGCTATCATTAATTTGTGTTTATGACATATACTGCACATGTTCATTATCTTTTTACTTCTCCTTCTCCTCCTCCCCTCGCCATTGGTCTCCTGGACTGCTTCTCATTTGCAAATGATCTGTTGATCAATTTCCTTCTATCAGTTCTTTATTTTACTCTTTCTTTGTACTTTGCCTTATTTAAGTGAGAGATACCATAAGGTATTTAACCTTGCGTCTTATTTGTTTCACTTTGTATTTTCCTGGCGTACACATTTTCTTATAGGTGTCTCAAATTTATCCAAGGAGTATTCCATTATATATAGATAGTACATTTACCTATTCATCTATTGATGGGTATACAGGCTGCTTCCAGCATTTAACTGTTATAAACTGTGCTGCTATAAATACTGGTATACACATCAAGATAAAATCATATCTTTCTTCTAGAAAGAGACCTAGAAAAGGAATAACTGATTCTGATGGAATTTTTTATTGTAGTTCTTTAA
>NW_004955457.1:15167446-15242763 GCF_000276665.1 Chinchilla lanigera | reverse complement strand
GATAAAAATATGTGATATATATTTATATTTATGCAAGGGGATTTTTTAGGTAGGTTAACAGGAGAAGAAATGAGAAGGATCCACCATAGCTGTCCTTGCACTGGAAGCCCAGAGGGTACATATTCATTCAGTTCAAGAATGTAGAAATCCTGGAATGAAAAGGATCAAGGATACATCACCAGTCCAAGACTAGCCTGGAAGCTTCCTAGAGAGTTGCTGGTGTGAGTCTATACTAAAAGGCTGAAGAAACTGGATTCTGACGCCCACAGGTGATGCCAGCAAAGGATGCCTCTGCTCAGGCAGAGGAGAATTCTTCACAATGCATGTCAAATTTCTCCTTTCCTTTTTATTCAAGACAAGCCAAAGTCTATTGGACAGTGGCACCCACACTTCAGGTGGATTTCCTGCTCTCCCTGCAAGTCATTTCTGGAAATACCCTCGTAGCACCCCTAGAACTGTCTTACTGTTCTGCTAAGCATTTCTTAATCCAGCCAAGTTGACATATCATAATGAAGTATCACCTTGTTTATCCCATGTATTTGGTCATGGTGAAAATAAGGCTAACTAACATTTATGGCTAAAATTGCATCTTATAACTGTACAACTAGGATTTGGCAAATACGATTCATGGACGTAGAAATAATTATTCTTTATTTTCTTCTCAACTAAAACTAAAATGGTCAAATAAGTTGTTGCATCAGGGTTTGCAGGGGAAACAATTTAATACAGGATACATAATTAATAGTATTATTTTATAATAGTCACCCAAGTACAAAAGAGTGCAGGAAATCTGTCCATACATTAAAGACCCTAAGACTACAGCTGAAGGCCTGGATCCCATGGCAGTGTCGTGCATGAGTCCAGTTAAAGACCTAGAGTCCATGACAATGCCCCTCAGGACTTCAATTGGAGGCCTTGAGCCCACGACATTGTCTCATGAATCTGCTCTGGGAAGGCCCAAAGGTCAGCAGGGGAAGTTAAAAAGTCTGTGTCAGTGGGATGAAGTATCTGTGCCACCAGGCTGAGGGATCTGCACTGCAGGCAGGAAGCGAGGCTCAAAGTAAGAACCAGAGCTCTCCTGAAAAGTATCAGATCCATCCACAGCAACAACCAGGTGCTGAACTCCTCCAACATAAGAACAGCTGAGTTCATATTAGGAAAGCCAGCATGACAGGCTCCTCCGGAAGAATGAAGAGAGTACCATCTTCCCCTCCAGAGCCAGGAAGTGATGCTCAAAGTGAGGACCAGAGCTCCACCAAAGTGAACTGCAGCCATTCTCTGCAATAAGGTCCTGAGCTCCTGAAAATGAGAACAGCCAAATACTAAGTACATCTATCTCAATTATACATTCCAGAACAGGGGAAATGACTAGAGGATGGATTTGAGGACCTATTGGACCCGCTGTGAGTTGGACCTTTGCTAAAACTCCATTGATCACCTGACCTCCATAGTCCTCTCCTCTTACTGGAGGGCCACAGTGGTGTTTTGGATCCCCTGGAATCAGTGTTAGTTCAGAACTAGAGCCAGTAGTCTCCAAAATGTCTGATCATTCCCCTTTCCCCAGTGTACAGTCACTTGGGCAGAGGGCCTTGGTCCCTTTGGGGAAGGATGGGAGAAAGACTGTATACATTTTTTGTGCAACAGAATCCTTCTCCAAGGCTCTGCATCATTTGTTCCCACACATGAAGAAGTTATGAATCGCTGCCATTTTTATGTTTCATCCCTCTTTTGTGTGTATTTTGGACAAATAGAACAATGTGTTTGTATCATAGAATGAGTCACCAACTTTAATGAGTCACCAACTTTAGTATGTTACAAGAGGCACATAAAATACACAGCTAGAAAAAAGTGTCTCTCAAGGAACCAAGGCCAGGGCTGGAACAGCTACGATGCTCAGCACCACCATCGTGATTACCTTCCATGTGCTCGTGCACTGTAGGTACTCAGTGAACTGAGTCACTCTGACCGTGATTGTGACCCCTCCCAAAACTTTCAAATGATTAAATAATCCTACATATCTACATTGTAAATTTCTCTCCAAAAATTTCTCTGTCTTCAGCATTTCTCAACTTAGGAAATGCTCTATACCTCAAACTACAGGGAATAATTGACATCCTCCTACCTTACTATTTGTCACAGAAAATTAAGAATAAGTTGCCAGGCTTAGCCCCATCCAAATAGAAGCCTCACACCTGATCATCCTATTCAAGTTATAGCAAAGGAGGGGCTGGGGATTTAGCTCAGTGGCACAGCGCCTGCCTGGCAAGCACAACGTCGTGAGTTCGATTCCTGGTACCGGAAAAACAAACAAACAAACAAACAAAAGTTATAGCAAAGGAGAAGTATTTATCATACTTTGAAATCTTATTTGTTTAATCTAACAAAAATAAGTGACTGATTATCTGTGCTGATGAAAGTAAAATTGAGAATGAAATATTTTAATCTATAAAACACGCATATTTTCTAAGATTTTTATAGCTATAAGACACTATTTTATGCTATGAGTATGCGTCTTCAGGTACATACAAATACTTTCTACCATTTAAAATGGGTCAAAAATGGCTACAAATTATTTAAAACTTAGAAAGGAAGTTGGGAGAAATAATAGAATTAGAACCAATATACGTGATGATTCTAATGAGCATGTTTCTTTAATGAGAAGATTCTTGAAAAACCCAAGCAAATTTCAGTGCTATGAAATACATCCCTATAAAAATGATGTGAACACTTTTGGATAAAATTTCAAGTCTTAGGAATTCTAGCATCAATTTACTTGAAATTTTTGGCACTGTTAGTAGATTTTTATAAACATTTAAGATTATTTTAAAATTATCAAATGAGAAAAATTATTGTATCTTCATGGAACACCACGCTATATTTTGATATAGTTGTACACTGTGGAATGATTAAATCAAGGATGTGAGGTCACAATTTGTTAATTTGCTTGATCTAGCCATTCTACAATATTAACAGCCTTTGAAAGTCAAACAGATGTAAGAGGAAACTACATTTATCCACAGATCATAAAACAATTTGAATTCATTTCAAAATGGCTTGTAATAAAAGTTAGTGGTGGTAGTTTTCTTAAAAAGAAATAAGGCTTCAAATTTTTAAAATCAACATTCAAAAGCTTAGACCTGTATATATGATCTATAACATGGATTCTGCTCACTAATGGAGTGAAATTCAATTTAAATCACTTTGTATTTTTTGTTCCATATTTTCTGTTTTGTATGTTTCTTCTTTTCTATTTCACATTTGTCTCATTTTTTCTTTTCTCCTCTTTTTTGTCTGATTTTTGTTATTGTTGTTGCTATTTGTTATTGTATTAGAAAAGTGATAGCAGAATGATCGTGATACAGGATTCATCTTTAATATGACTAAACTTAAAAAGAAAAAAATTGAGTTTCAAGTAACACTGTACATTGAACATGTTTTTGCTGTGAAATCTCATGACAGAAAATAGAAGTTCTTGTTACACCATACAGACTAATGTGTTATAACTTCTTTATCACTATTAGAAGTAAGCCAATGATGCCTCTGACTATATATTATAACCCATCACTAGGGCTGGCTATCTATGCTGCAGTCAACACAAAGCAACTGTACATTTTCATTGCTGTTTGTCCACTTCATCCCAGCCAGTTCCATAAGTCACAGTCTTCCTTTGCAACACCTGTATTATTAAGATTCTCTGGACACAAGAGACAACAAAACTCTTCGTTGGAAATAAGAAGGGAGTTTATTGGTAGGATGCTATGGAGTTACACATATTTGTTTGTAATACAAGGCTATTGCTGAGATTTGAGGGGATTCTTTTTGTTTGTGCATGGTACTGAAGATTGAACCAAGGGCCTTCACACTGTGATGTAGCCTCAGGACTTTTAATGCCTTATTTTGAAACACAGACTCACTAACTCTGTAAATTGCCCAGGCTGAGCCAAATTTGCAATCCTCCTGAAGAGCTGGGATTCCATGCTATGAATGGTCATGACCTGCTTTCTTGAGGGACTTAGAATACACTACAGTTCCCCTGACTTTTACAGCCCATCTCCTCTTCAACCTCTTCTTCCTCTTCCTCTCCCTCCTCCTCCCCCTTTTCATCCTTCTCCTTCTCCTCTGCCTCTTTTTCTGGATTTCCTGTTTCCCTTAATACTACCCATTGGCTTCCTCCAAAAGAGATGATCCTTTGTTATCAACAAATCTGGGTCTATTTCATTATTTTCTGTACTGCAGAGAGTCTTGGTTTTCCTTCTGGCAGTGCCAGCTCAAACACTATATTTTACCTAAATTGATTCAAGTGACCATCACATGATCAGTCACCACAGCACAGGGGTTAGAATAACAAAATGGAGCCAGTACTCAGACTCCAGTGTAGGTGCCTCAGAATCTTCAAAATGAAAGGGAAATTCTGAGTTGGCTGGCATACACTCAGTTGAGTCTTCACTACATTCCTCATTATTTGCTATAATTTAATTCTTAACATTCTGGAGAATTTAGAAGAAAATTTAGAATTTTTTCAAGAGGTTAATGCAAGTTGTGCTATTGTATTTTGTTTGTTTTCTTTTCCTGTGGTTTTTTTTAATTGTATTTTGTAAATATTTAAAAATCTTTCAGTGGGCTCTGATTGCCTCTACCCAAGAAGTATCACTTGGTGCTCTGGAAGTTTCACATCAAAAGAACTTGTGCTTGCTTTTTTGGACAATATATAATTGTCCTTTCAATAATCCAATATTTTCTTGCAACACTTAAGATTTATTACATGTTAATGATTTCCTTTTCCACTTTCACATCTAATATAAGACAATCCTCTTAGAAGAAATTTTATATTTCCTAAGACATGCAATAGAAATATATATCTTTGGGAAGATAAATGCACATATTGTAATCATCTTAAATGTACAGTTTAGGTGACTCTCATATGAAGAGGATATAGTAGTAGCTATAGTACTTTTTACTCAAACTAAACTTATTTTCATTTGGATATTGTCCTAGTTGCTATTTATATTTAATTCTTAGATTTGGACTCACCAATATCATCTTAATGTACATTTTTTTTGTTTGTCCTTTCCCTGTACTTTCTCTGTCCATTCTTTTTAAATTTTACCAATTCAATCCATTTATTTTGTTAGATTTTATTTTAATTTATGCCAATTGTTTGAACTGAATTTTTTGGTCATCAGTGTTTCTGCCAGTGATTTTGTTCCCAATTAAAATTTAAGGGAATATATATTTTTCTTTAAGCTACAACTTTAATGATAAAGTGAAACTTATCCTAATCAGCAATCATTTGCTTGTGCTAGGCAGATTTCCATGAGAAGAAGTGGCAGAGTTCTGACTCAACAAAGCCTGACTTGAAAACAAAAACGTGATTTAATTGGTTCATATTACGAACATCACAAAAAGTTGAAGAACATTAGCTTAAAAATGACTATGATCAAGGATTTATGCACTCTGCACACCATTTCTCCTGTTCTACTTTCTAAATGCTGGCTACAGTTTTTTGTATATGTTTATGAGATTTGATCAAATATACAGTGATTAAATTAAAAACATTTATTACAGTAAAGGACATATTGCCATTAATTTTTTTCCAAATACACTCCTTCCCTTCAAACTTGCTTATTGCATCATCCTTATCACTTTCTGAAGCAGTTCTTGAAGTCTTCCTTTGTGTCTTTATGAGGTGTGACCAAAAGTATTGCAAATGCTGATGCCCAGTGCCGTCCAAAGGAAAGGCAGGATGGTAAAAACACTGCAGAGTTCTCACCCACCATATTGAACAAATCTGGCACCATTTAACTTCTGGCTCTTCCCCAAAGTCAAAATCACCATGAAAGGTAAATGTTTTGAATTGATTCAGGATACTTAGGCAACCATGACAGTGCAACTAAAAACATTCATTTAAAAAAAAAAAAAAAAAAGACTTCAGCACTGCTTCAGAAAGTGGCAAGGATGAGATAAGTGTATTCCAATCTAGGGAGGGTAAATTGAGGGAGAATAGTGGCAATTGGTCTCTTCCCACAAAATATTTTTTTTTTAATTTAGTTATCCACTCTATTCCCCTAACACACCTTATACAATCAAGAGTGTTAAGTGGCTGTGATTTGAATCCTGATAGTGCCTTGCCTATAAAAAAAAGTATAAGCCATTAGATTTAGAAAAATTACCAGAAAATTCTTCTATTGCCTAGGCCTGGTCATACACACATTCCATTGCCTATAGCTACTAGTTTACTAAGATTATAGGACTACAATATATTCCTGCCAAGTTGAAGTTCAGAGTTCATGGCCTCAGTCTGCAGGATTTTCTTTTTAGAACCTAACTAATAATTGTTCAAGAAACCCAAACAATTTTGCAGACACCTCAAATATCTTCCACAGTTGTTTTTCTGGCAGGAAGTTTGCAAGTAGCCAATCTGAGAGCATTATTCAGTTCTCCTTGCTGCTGATTGGCCCTGTAACCCACCCATACAGATGCACCAGCACTCCTGCATCCTAACAGGTTGCTTTACAGTGTGTAGTTGTCTTGAGTGTTCTCAGTTTTGTTCTCTTTCAAGCCCTAAGATCCCTAAGATGCAGCCAAAATGTCCTGCGCCTTCTAAGACTTTATTAATACAGTAGTTTATTAAATTACATAACTGTGTGGACAAGGCATATTTAGGGTTTAAACTATAAAAATAGTCATTTATAGGTACTTTCTGAACGTATTTGAAATTTTCAGTTTTTCACTATTCTCAGGTGCTTTTGGATCGTAACCCCAGCGAATTTTGGAAATCCTTTCACACAAAAGAGGAGGAGCGCCATTTCACATTAAAAAAATGATAAATATTCACCAACTATCCCACAGTGTCATAGCTAACAGTCATAGAATGTGACTTGGACATGGCTATGGAGACTACATAGTTCAAAAACTTCCCAAAACATGACCTAAACGTTCACAAATTCTTAACGTTGCTTATGCAATTTTGCTGCATAAAACATTTATCTGCTTATTTTCCACTGCATCTAAACTTTAAACTGCTTAAGGGCCAGATTATTTCTTAGTTTCCTTTAAAATTCTCTTGACATGCAACAAAATGCTTTGCAAAAGAATAAGAGTACATGTTTGAGCTAGGCTAATAGAACAATTATATACCTTTTTTTCAATATATACACAGATTTTGCAATTTATCTTTTGCAAATGCAATCACGCCTCTTACAGGAAAAGGAATAATTATGGGGGCTGGGGATTTAGCTCAGCGGCAAAAGCGCCTGCCTGGCAAGCGCAAGGTTGTGAGTTCGGTTCCTGGTACCGGAGAAAAAACAAAAAAAAAAAAAAAAAAAAAAAGAAGAATTATGGAATGAATATAAAATTTCTAAGAATAATTAGAGTTCTAGAAAAAAAGGTTTATCAAATTTCTGACATGCATATCATTAGATTAAAAACATGGGAAGTCCAGGAAAAAAAAAAGGTCTACGAGGCTCTATTTTTACTGGGCAGACCATAACAGTGAGGGCTGGAAGAATATCTGACAGATGTATTACACTCTTTACTACCAGTGGTTTAACTTTCTAGTCTTTACTTTAGGTTTTAATTGTTAGTTTGTTTTAGAATTAGGTGTTCAATTAGGAGAAATTGGGGATTAGCTTAAATAAATTGTTTTATGTACTGACCAGGTTATTATAGGTCTTTGTATTTGTTTTTTGTTTTTCATAGACTCTGGGTTGATGTTGAATAATTATTTGCATGTAATCCACATACAGAATAAAATTTTGCTGAGTTTAACAAATTTTTTCTTGCAGACACTTCTCAAAATCTCTAAGCAGTAGAATATGCTTATTCAAAAATCTATCTCAAAAAGTTTTAACATGTTTCTCTATGTCTTAAAACAGTAGGTGTCTTGGACACTTTCCACATCACTGAGACACAATATTCAACAGCCTTTACCTAAAAGAGGAGGGGTTGATTCTGGACTACATTTTTTAGAGATTTTATTCCAGAGTTGACTGATTCTATGATAGCATGGTGTGGTAGAAGAGCTTGCCTGGAGGAAAACTGCTCATGGCACATCATCCAGGAGCAAAAAGTGAAGGAAGGAAGCAGTGAAGGAGATACACCCTTCCTGGACCTGTCCCCAGTAGCCTGCTCCCTGTACCAGGCCCAACCTCCTAAGAGCAAGTCAGATATAGTGCTGCATTGTCCAGTCCTCTTCCCAAAGCCCCACTTATGAGCAGTTGTGTCTCCTAGTGAACTTTTAGATGTAAACAATAACATTCCATCTATGGCCTTCAAGAGTCCTTTCTATGCAAAGTGCATTTGGTTCTTCTTTAAATGCTGCAAAGTCTTAACAGTTTCAGCACTGCTAAGATGTCCACAGCCAAAGTCTCTGCTGAGATTCAAGGTAAAGTCTTACCTGCAAGCCTCCATAAAAATCAAAAGGTTAACACTTCCAACGTACAATGGCCTAGGATAAACATTCACAATTTAAAAGTTTAGGGACAGAAGAATAGAAACCAGTAGAACCAAAGCAAGACTAAAATACAGCAGGAAAAACACCAAATCCCATAGTTTTGTGTCCAGCACCCAGGGCGAAGACATAAACTCCAAAGTATTTGGACAACCCTTGCATTACAGTATTGCTAATTGCAGTTCTCATAGCCTCTCTCAAAATAGCTTCACTCACACTTGCTACCTTTGTCTTTTCTCAGATGTTCCATGTTCCTGAACTCTCCAACTTCCTGAGTTCGCCACTGAATTTTTGGTTTTGCTGGAAATCTCCCTGACCTCACAACTCTTTCACTCTACATACAGCTAAAATATGGAGGATATAAAGTTGGGACATAATGTGGAGCAATAACTTTAAATCATGTCTGTACAGGCCTCCAAGTATCTGGATGGCTGAACTCTGTGAAACAAATCCAGCCACCTCATTCACTAGCTGGACCTTCTAGAACAGTGTGCTCTGTGGCTCTCTTCTCAAAGAAAAGTCTTTCATTTTTGCATCTCTTATCTTGTGAAAAGCAGAGTCTGACTGGCTCACAACAGGCCCTCAAAGCATCCGTTGGACTGATGTTGAGCACCTAGTTGGACTGATGTTGAGCACCTGGTAATATTTTTAACAACTAAGCTCTTCTTTGCTAAAACTTTACAGGCTACATCTTTTATGAACTTCTCTCATAAAACTCAAAAAATTTTAAATCACCAAGCTGCGCTAATTATTCATTGTTCTAAACATAGATCTTGCTAAAAACTGTCAGCCATACTCATGCCACAGTCTCAACATTGTGTTGTTTTGAAATTGAGCAATTAGTCCACCACTACTCCTGCAAAGTCACTGGACTTGAACAAAGTGTGGACAAATTTTCTGCCACAGCATAATATTGGTATTTGGGCTATGTTCTATAAAATGTTCTATATGTTCTATGTGTTCTACAGCCCAAATGCCAATGATTTTCCCTTTTCCAACTGAGAGTTTCTGAGCCATTTCTTTACCATTGCATTTCTAGCAGCATTCTGGTCTTTTGAGCTCCAACCAGAATCTCCTACCAAGGTCCTCTTACAGAAATCTGGGATGATTCTAACCTGCATCTCCAAAACTTTCCAAACTCCCATGTTAACTATTTATTTCCAAAGACTTCTAAACCACATCACATCATCAGTTAAGTCATAGCAATGATCCAAATTCCCCAGTACCAAAATACATCTTAGTCACTTTCCAGTTGCTGAGACACAATACCTGATATCCACAACTTAAAGGAGGAGAGGTTTATTTTTATTCACATTTCAGTCCTTGCTGCATCCCTCCAGAGAAGAAATAACATGGAAGAGGAGTATAGCCAAGGAAAAGCTTCTCATGTCATGGCAGCCAGGAAGCAGATAGAGAAGGGAGAAGCTGGAGAGTGACACATCCTTCCAGCTCATGCCCCCAGTGACCTGCTTCTCTGGGGCAAGCCCTATTTCCTAATATCAGGTTAGCTATAGCACCCCTATGGGCCAGTCCTCTTCCAAAAGCCCTGCCTCTGAGTGCATCAAGCTCTTGGGGGACATATATATTTAACCTATAACAGTGGAACAGGTTTATCTATTTTCTTATTAACCCAGACTTGAATAGTATTTATGAAATCCTGGTGAAAAAGGAGATTTAAAGTAATCTTGCTATATGCAAGTGGAACTTTGCCCATTAATGCTTTTTTATATAAAAGAGATGTCTAACATTTCCATTACCATACCAAATATAGACATGTCAACCCAACTAATGTTTCTTGGTATAGTACTTCAGTTTGCATTGTTCTGAAAAAATTCTATAATTTATTTGTGACTGATTTTATTTCAAATGTAACCACTCCTCCCTTATGATCTATCAGATTCACAATTGTTAAACCCCTTTGAAGACACCATGGCATTGCCTGGGAAGACTTACTTTTGTGAAAGCCTTTGAACTCTTAGCAGTGGTATTGGATGCTTCATGCAGTATACACAAGGGAAGGATGTCTTGCTGTGCCAATTGCCAGATTCACCACAGCTGTGACACAAAATCTGGAAGTTTGTGTTGGAAATGCAGCATTAGGCCCAGATGTTATGAAATGATAGTGAGCATTTTTAGTCACCCTTGTGGAAATGACAACAGACACACACACACACACACACACACACACACACACACACACACACACACACACTACACATACACTTAAATGAGCTTACAGAAGAGGCTAGTTTCTTCAGATGATTGCAGTCCCATGGGGGTTTGTTACTTAACAATTAGAGGAGTCTTTCTTTTTACTGGACTCTTTACTGCCATTACAAGGAGTAAAGACTTGGAAAATCCATACTGCTTGCTTTGTATCTTCCAAGTCTTCAGCTGAGGTTGGGCAGGCTTTCAAGATGTGCTACTTGAATAAATAGAATCATAGGCACAGATCCAGCACTTCCCAGAGTGCATTGCAGTCTATTTAATAGAGAGAGCTCCTTAGAATACAGAGAATAGCAGGTTATCTTATTTACCTTAACTTCAGATTGTGTGCTTTCTCCACCAGAATAGACAAAAGACAATATGATTCACATTAATTTGTAGCAGATGGAGAAAGAACCTGCGTTTTTGCAAGATATTTGTGGTAAAGCAACTCTTACTGTAGAAGAAAGAAATATGGTATTCAGCTGTTTGTTAAATTATTCATTTATATATTATTGTTCATTAATATATTTTGAGTTTTAGTGCAGTAGGCATTTGGGATTAGGATGGTGTTATGTTGGGCCAGTTTAAATTAGAGATGTACAAATTAAAGATGTACAAAACTATCACAAATTCGGTGTGATTAGCAAAATATTTTTTCTGTCCTTCATATGAGGTTTTGAAGCTTACCATGTTTTAGGGCATTCATATTGGCTCCAAATGGCCTGGGAAATACACAATTTAGAAATTCTCATGTCTAAATGTTAATTCTTATATAACTGTAACTCTTTTGCTCAAAGGTCTCTCTGATGTCTTTCTACATTTTTTCCCTAGCTATTACTCATGTTATTTGCTTAGCCCAAGAATTTCAGGGAAATTTTGTTGGCACTGGCCTTCTTAGAAGTAAAGCATAGATATATTGGTTAGAAACATTTTCTACAAAACTTGAATATATGGGTATATCATTAAATCAGCATTTAAAGAGATATTCTAATCCTGGACTATTTTTACATATATAACATACAAAAATGTTAACTGCAAAAGATGATGTCAATTATATGTTTATGAACAACAGAAACCTTGCATTTGCTGACCTTTTCCAGTAACAAACAGAGAGAATTTTAGTGTAAATGTTTACTAAAGAGTTGTCTCATAGAATTGTGTGTTTATACACAGGCATTCATGTCATATGAAAGCTTTCTTGGGGCTAGATGCAGCTTAGTGTTAGAATGTGAATTTCACATGCATGAAACCTTGGCTTCTGCTCCCCAAAAGGTGTTTAGATAAGTTCTGGAAAAAAATTACTGTATTTTTATGTGGAGCTAAAATATACTGTATAATTTTCTTTATATCAAACCCAAAGATATTATTACACATTATATAAATTTGAAAAAAGACTATGAAATTCAGTTTCCCTTTAAGTATTGGTATTTAATTTCCTAAAAACTAACAATAAAATGTATATTAAACATTTCTTTATATGGACATTTTAAAATATAAATGTAAACATTTAATAAATAATAATAAAAAAGTTCAGTATACATTTTATTGTTAGTTTTTAGGAAATTAAATACCTTCCCTATGAATGAACTAAAACCCATCTGCTTTATAGCATCAAATGTGCAGAAAGACTTGGAATGACAATAGCAAGTAATTTCCATATCTAGTATCACACTTATCCTCAGTAAAGTTTTGCGATGTAGAATGTCACTCCTTGTGTTCCTTTATGCACAATTAACAATGGCACTCTACATAGACGAGGTGCCCAGTGAATTGATATCCCAGAAAGTTATTTGTTCCTCCTCCTTCTCTTGAATGGTAAGTGTGGAAGTGGTGCAAAACTTAGTCTTTTGACCAATTATCTATGGGTACCTACCTAGTCCTAATAGGATCTTCTTTCTTTGTTCACCCCGGTAGGTTTTCTCTCTAGATTTCTTCTGATTTTCCCATTGGGAATGCCCTTACGTCTCTTTCCATTTTTATACAGTTTGGAATACAGTGATCCTTCACCTATCACAGGAGTTATGTTCCAGAGTCCCCAACAATAGGTGAAAATCTGCAAAGTAGTGGTGTCATACTTATTTTATTATTTATATATATTTTAAGGCTTTATAAACCCTTCCCACACTCCTATAAACCTTTCCCACTCTATTAACCTTTCCTACACTCTTGTAAACACTACATATGCTCTTAAGCACTTTCTACACTCTTAAACCTATGTAATTTTAACAACATGTAAAATTCTATGTGGGTACTGTATGTGAAGTGAGCAAGGAGAGATGCTGACCGTATGGGCACAGTGTGGAGAGAAAACAGACTAATGCTGTGGCCACTGAGCCAATCAGTGCCCAGGATACAGAACACAGTGCTGTGGTTGGTCACCTTGAATTGTATCAGCCAATAGTGTGCAGTGTACAATCTCACACTGGCAAACTTTGGCAAGGGATAGTGGCATACTGCATTTCCATTGTGTACAGTATGGTATTCATCTGCTGATGAAATATATACTGTATAATCTTTTGATTTAATATTCTTTTAATATGCTTGAATTAACATTTTTATATTTTTATATTGTTTTAATTTTTAGGCAAATTAATTAATATCATAAATATTATATAAATACCTATATACTGCAAAATCCCATGATATACCAAAAACTCTGTGATACATAACTAGATATTCTTTTTAAAAACCCATAGTACAGTGAAGCTGCAATGAGTGAGCCATGATATAGTGAGGAATGACTGTATTTTCTCCACTATCACAGCTGTTGTTGTCCTCTTTACACTGATGGGCAATTGTTTTTCCCAGGCTATTACAAAATTTTACTCTTTATTATATCCAACTTCACTTTTGCTTTTATGCAACTCTTATGTTTCCTTTTTTAATAATTTTATTGTATATTTATAATTAATTTTATAGTACATTTTAGATATAGATGGATACACAATTCAGTATAGGAAATTTGTACCTGTGTATGGTACATCTTTATTCTTCTTTTTCCCTCAATCCTTTCCACGCCCTTCAACACCTCTTCTCCTCCATACTTACAAAAGCTTTGTTTCTATTTTCTCATCCTATTCTCTTTTTCAATTTTCTTTCTTTGCTAAGCCCTCCTTGCTCCTATTTGAATATTTTCTGCTTATTTCATGGTATCCATTATACATTTTAGTCCTTATTTATCCTTTCAGTTTCCCTCAGAAGAGAAACAATGTGATATTTAAACATGTGTATCAAATTTATTTCACTCAAGAGTATGGTCTCAGTGTACATCCATTTACCTAGAAATGTCTCAATTTCATCCTTCTTTATGGTTGAGTAGTACTTCATTATATAAAAAGACTATATCTTTTTATTATCCATTCTTCAATTGATGGGCATTTGGGTTGTTTCCAAGATTTAGCTATTATAAATTGTGCTGCTATAAACATGGATGAACATATATCACTAAGGTTTGATGTTTTTAATTCTTCTGGGAAGATATCCAGAAGGGGAATATCTAGGTGGGATGGGACCTGTACTCCTAGTTTTTTAGGAATCTCCACCCTGATTTCCACATGGCTTTACCAGTCTACACTCCCATCAACAGTGAGGAATGGTTCCTTTTTCCTCACAGCCCTTCCAGAATTTGTTATTGGTTGATTGCTTGATGATAGCCATTCTTCCTGGGGTAATATTGAATCTCAGAGTTGTTTTAATTTGCTTCTCTCAAGTGACTAGTGATGTTGAACATCTTTTCACATGTTTATTTGCCATTTGTATTTCTTCATCTGAAAAGTATATATTCATCTCAGATGCCCATTTTTGAATTGGGTCTTTAAATTTAGGGAGTCTGATTGCTTTTCAATTCTTATATGTTCTAGATATTAGTGCTTTTTCTGAGGAAAAATTGACTAAAATTTTTTCACACTGTGTGGGTTGTTTTTGCACTCTGTTGGTGATTTTTTGCTGTGCAAAAGATTTTTAATAAGATGAGATCCCAGTTGTTGATTCTTTGTGATATTTCCCATGCAATTTGGCTTTTGTTCATGAAATCTTTGCCTACACCTATGTCCCCTCATACTTCTGCCTATTTTCTCTTCCAGCAGATCTATTTTTTTCTGTTTTAATATTATATCTTTGATCCACTTTGATTTTAGTTTACTGCATGGTGATAGACATGAGCCTAGTTTTAATCTTTAGCATGTGGAAGACCAGTTTTTCCAGCACCATCTATTATAAAGGCAATCTTCTAGTGCATCTGTTTGGTACCTTTGTCAAAAGTCAGATGGCTGAATATATTTAAAGTGGTATCTTCATCTAATCTGTTCTACTGATGCTCCTTTCTGTGTTTTTGCCAGTACCATGCTGTTTTATCACAGTAGCTTTGTAGTATAATTTCAAATTAGGGATTATAATGGTCCCTGCCTTGCCTTTGTTGCCAAGAATTGCTTTTTGCTCTTCTAAGGTTCTTCTGGTTCCAAATGAATTTTAAGGTTATTTTTTGTAATTCTGTGAGGTGTGGTATCGTTATTTTGATTTTGCTTTCATTAAATCTGTATGACAATTTTAGAAGTACTGACATTCTTTCTATATTTGTTCCTCCTACCCATAGGCAAATGATATCTTCCTATTTTCTAATAGCCTCTTCAATCTCCTTTTTTAGAATAATGTAAATTCAATGTAAAGATCCTCTACTTCCTTTATGAGATTGTTTCCTAAGTATTTCATTTTTTTTGGATGCTATTGTGAAGGGTGTAGTTTCCCTAATTTCTCTCTCAGTGAGTTTGTTATTTGTTTGTAGGGATATTATTGATTTTTACAGTGTTGACTTTGTACCCAGCTACGTTACCGAATTTGGTTATTGAGTCTAGAAGTCCTTTGGTGGAATTTTTGTAGTCTTCTATGTAGAGTAGCATCTCCTCAAATAATAATTTAACTTCTTACACTCCTATCCTTATTTCTTTTATTTTGTCTCTTCTCTAATTGTTCTAGATAATGTTTTCAGAACTATATTGAATAAGAGTAGTGACAGTGGACATCTTTGTCTTGTTCCTGATTTTAGAGTGAAAACCTTAAATTTTGGACCATTTGGTATGCTGTTGACTATTGGCTGTCATAGATGGCTTTTATCAGATTGAAATAAAGACTCTCTAATCCAATTTTCTGTAGAGTTTTGTTTTTCTTTTCATGAGTGAGTGTTGGACTTTGTCAAAGTTTTTTGTGTATCTATTGAAATGATCATGTGGTGTTTGCCCTTGTTTCCTTATTATGGTGTCCTGTGTTTATTGATTTGTGTGTGCTGAGCCATTCCTACATCCCTGGGATGAATTTAACTTGGTCATGGTCAAATCATCTTCTTGATGATTTGTTGCATTCTGTTTGCCAGTGTCTTATGGAGGATTTTTGTGTCTATGTTCATTAAGGAGTTTTACCTGTTGTTCTCTTTTTTGGTTGGATCCTTCCCTGGTTTGATATCAGAATAATGCTTGCATGCAGGAATGAATTAGGGAGTATTGCTCTCCTTTAAATTTCATTAAAGAATTTGAGGAGTAGTGGCATTAGATTTTCTCTAAAATTCTTTTAGAATTCAGAAGTGAATTCATCAGGAATTCAGTTTTTCATTGTTGGCAGATTTTTTCATTATATTTACTTCTTTCAAGTTTGGTAATTCATATGTATATAGGAATCTGTCCATTTCTCTTTATTTTTCATCTTCTTAAAATAGAGGTTCTTGAAGTAGGTGTTGATAATCTTCAGGATTTCTCCAGATCTCTTGTGATTTCACTTTTTTCATCCCCAATTGCATGGATTTGAGTTTTTCCTTTTCTTGATAATGTTGACTAATCATTTGTTAATTTCATTTTCTCTTTCAAAAAATTAACTATTCAATCCATTCATTCTATGTATTGTTTTCTTTGTCTTGATTGCATTAATTTCTCTCTGATCTTTATAATTTCCACACTTGTACAAGCTTTGGGCTTTTTCTAGAAGCTTGAGTTTCAACATTAGATTGTTTATTTGAGCTTGCTCTGTTTTTTTGATGTAGGAATTTGCCTCTATAAATTTTCCTTATAGGGCTGTTTTCATTGCATTCCATAAGTTCCAGTATGTTTATTAGAATTATCTTTTAATTGTAGAAACTGTCCAATTTCTTCTTTAATTTTATCTGTGGCCCACTGGTTTTTCAGGAAGGTGTTATTTGAATTTTTATGTGTCTGTGAAGTTTTTGTGGTTTCTTTTCTAATTTCATTGCATTGTAGTCTGATAATATGTATGGGATAATATCAATTCCTTGCATTTATTTAAGCATGTTCTATGAGCTACTCTGTGGTCTATTTTGGAAAACATTCCATTGGTAGCTGAGAAAAATGTGTATTCTGATAAGGTAGTGTGGAACACTCTGTAGAAATCTAATGTCCCTTTGTTCAAAATTTGGTTCAGTTGTTGGATCTTACTGGATCTTATTCTTCATCCATTCTGCAGTCTATTTCTTTTGTTTGGTGAATTAGGATCATTTACATTTGTGGTTATGACTGATATGGATTGACTTACTCTTGTCATGCTATACTTTTGTTGTTGGTTCTTTTTCTTTCTCCTCTAACTGCTTGCCTTGTTTATTGTGTTCATTCTAGCGGGGTTCATGTAGTTGTAATCTTCATTATCTCTTTCTCTAATATCCTTCTGAACCTTTTGGAGTGCTGCTCAGGGAATATTTTGGGGGTTGTGTATTTCTTCAGATGTTCTTTGACATGGAAGCATCTTATTTTTCCATCTATTTTGAATGGCAACTTTGTGGGGTAGATAAATCTGAGCTGGAGCTTGTTTTCTTTTAGAGCTTGAAATACTTCAAGCTCTCCTTGAAGTTCACACTTCAGGTTCTCCTTGACTTAAGAGTTTGTGTCAAGTCTGTTGTGATTCTGATAGGCTTTCCTTTATAGGTTATTTGTATATTTTCTCTAAGCTTTTCCTGTTTTATTTTTGTGTTGAATTCCTACAATATTGACTATTATATGCTGTGGTATAGTTTTTTTTAATCATGGCTAATTGGCATTCTATATGCCTTACTGTATGCCAAACCCTTTTTTAGTGCATGGGAAGTTTTCTGCCATTTCTTCTGTAAACAGGTTTTTTTAATGTCATTTGAGCTATCTCTTGCTTTTTCATTGACTTTCCTCAATCTTATTTTATTTGTCTTTGCATCATCTAGCAGCTGTTGTATTGATTTTTTGTGGCCTCTTGCTATTTTTAAGAAATCTTTCTTTTCACTATCACTAACCTGTCTTCTAGATCTGACGGTCTCTCCTCACATCGACTCACTCTGCTGCATATACAATCAGTAGAATTTTTAATCTTCCAGATATCTGTTTGCTTATGTGTCTTCTCATTTTCCAATTTTTAGCTTACTTTCTGCTTTGATGCTTGTAAATTGCTTATGGTAGGTAGCTTTATTGCTAGTACTAAGAACCTCTAGGAACTAACTACTCAGAGATGTCTTTGAGGTGTACCTGGTTTTTGGGTTTTGAGTCTATTGCAAGATCATGTCTTTCAGTTTATTGGGGATGAAAGATTGCTATCTATTTGTCCTACCTCTGGTTCTTTGGGACTGACTTATCGTATTATTTAAGACCATCAGGCAATTTTAGTCTTGGGATATAAGGAAGAACAACTGATTAGAACAACTATGTCTTCTTGGCTAAAGTGGTGCAATCAGTAACAACAATGGAATTAAGCATAGCCTAGAAAATGACAAACTGTGGTAACTATTAATTTGCCAACCTTAACAATGTGAACAATTTTGTAGTTATATGACAAAATTTAAAGCAAATCAGAAAATTATAGGCAATAAGTATTCTCTCAGTACAATTTTACCCTCAGAGGAGAAATTTAAAAGGGAATAGGGGAAAAATAGAGAAATAGAAGAAGGGAAAGAGATTATAGGCAATGCTGAAGGACAAAGGATGATTGCCTAAGCTTTGGGAAACTGGTGAAGATAACAGGAGGGAAAGAAGAAAGAAAAACAAAACAGAATGGAACAATAATAAAAAAAAATAGAAACAATGTTCACATTTATATAAAAAGAAAAACAAATAGTCAAGAAAAAGAGAAGGAAAAAAACAAAGGAAGCAAAGAAAAAAAATATTGTCCACTTCAAGAAATGTCTCTGTTCTCTTTGGTAGACAAAGGGGGCAGACAGAGTCCAAAACCTTGTTAACTGATCCCAGAATGCCAGCAGTAAAATTAAAGTGGGTGGGGGTTAATACCAGCAAGCCTATGCCATCAGCGCCACTGAAGTTCAGGCTGGTTCTAGTTTCTGGCTGTGGGGCTGGTCCCTGTGTTTTTCAGCCCACAGCACTCCGGGTGTCTCCTGCCAGCTTTAACTTGGCTCTCTGACCTTCTGTGTCTCCCAGGTCTGCACCTCACCTGACACTGGGAGTTGCTAGATGGAACCTACCTGCAGTTGCTCTGAGTTCTGAGTTCATTTATCCCTTTCCAAAATGGTGACCAGACAATTTTCCTCTATTAGGGATGCCTGGACTGGTCTGAGATGGAATCATTCACTAGCCAATGCAGTACACAGCATCCACCATTCTATTCCATTGTTTTGTTTCTCCTTGGAGGCCTCTGGGGTCATCAGTAATCATTGAGTGTCTTCAGGTTCCAGCTGCCTCTCCCACACTGTGAACTAGGACTAGGAGAGAAAGTACCTTTTGCCACCTCCCTCTTCAGCACTGAGGATCCTCTTTTCACTCTTCCTGTGGGCTTCAGTTTTCACTTCAGATCTTTGCTAGGTCCCAAGGACCAACTTCCCTCCTTTTTCTCTTCCTCATGATGATGTATTCCAGCATCAGAATTCCAAATATCAGAGAGATTATTTCTTTGCCACTTACCACTCTGCTTCTTCCAGGAAATCCAAAACTCCTGTGTTGAAAATGACTTTCCAAAAATAAATCTTGAACATGTTAGTCCATGGTTAAGAATTTTAAATGATGTTTTGACTGATCTTAGATAAATTCTTAAATTGTCCAACTAGTTCTTGGGAAACTCATAGTTTCCATTCCCCTGTTCAGTTCTTCCTATATCATATAGTACAGATCGTACCACTTCTTTCAGGTCCAAGTTAGGGAATTACCTCTGCCCTCTGGGTGTTTGTCCATGTTCTAACTTTTCTTGGAACAGCACAGTGCTTTTTTTTTTTTTTTTTTTTTTTTTTTTTTTTTTTTTTTTTGTCTGTGTAGTTCTTAAGTCTCTCTTTGGTATTAATTTAAATGTTAACTTGAAAACAAAATTTCCCTAACTCAACAATTTAAAATGTACATGTACTAACTTATTTAATTACCTTTCTGCTTCTACAGTATCTGTAAAAACAAAAATAGTAATTTTCAAAACCTAGAAGTCTACCACAAAGTTTACGTTCTAATAACATTTTCCAGAAATAGAGACAAAGAAATTACCTCTACAAACTACAGTTTTAGATTGTTGGCAATAAAAAAAAGAAAACAACTGTAGTTGAGTATAAAGAATAAGTGATGTAACTGAGAGAGAAACAAGAGAAGATATTGGGGCACCAGGTTGAAGACTAAATTTTCATATAGTTTTTCTTTTCATGGCCTGTATACTCACCATAAAATGTGATGCAAGTGAGAGAAATTCAAGAGACACAGACAGGTAGAAAAGAAATAGTTACCACTATAGCAGGAAAAATGCCCTTTCTAGAGACATATAATTGGACTTTTAGACATCTATAGAATATTGATAGCCAATCTGAGAATACTAGTTGTAGGATTTTTCTTCAGTCATGTTTAAGATCTCTGAGTTGAAGGTGATGAAGAAGTACAAAGCTGAATACATTTTTGGAAATATTGTATATAAAATCCTCTGCACAGAGGCAAAAGAAGAGCAAGTAATCCAAATTCTAGGGATCAAAGAAATCTTCCAAAAACTCCTTTGGGGAATTTTTCTGTAAGGAGATTTTAAAGAAGTAGAACAAGGCATTTCAGCTAGAGAAATGCACCATATCCAGGTACATGAAAGAGCTCAGCAAGTTTTACAATATGCACAGGAGAAATTTAGCATGGCTGGATTACAAGATAGACAGTGGCAGAAGAAGTTGTTGCAGTATTCAGAGCCTAAAAGACCTTTCAGACTGTGTTAAGGATATTGGGTAGACTCTAACAGTAAGCAACACTATTGCAGGCTTTTAAACACAAAAATGACAACCAAAGTTGATCTAACAGTAGGATATAAAGTGAATTTAAGTCTATGGGGCCTGAAAATTGCAGTTACCTAATTAGGAGGAAGTGAAGAGGGGACTAAATCAGAGATGATAACAATTATATTTATATGTATTAGTACTGGTATGATATAGAAAGAATCCCAGAAAAGTTAAATGATTTATTTAATACCCCATGTATTCTTAGCAGTGGAAATAAAGCTCACATCCATAGCTGGCTCCAAGTCCAGTTCCCTTTGCACTATTTGATGGGAAGCTCTCCTATGCTGAGGACCATTCCTTCATTGCCTAGCCCACATGTTTATTTAGGGGGCACTGAATGCAAGGGAAATGAGTTGTGCCATGTTGCCCAGCTAGACACTACATCTTCTAGCAGCTATTGTTCTCTTCTAAAGGACATAGAAAAACGTGGAATTTGGAGTCTTAACAGAAAATTGAGATGTGAGGGTATTGGTATATTTGATTTGGCTTACAATACACATGAATACATAACCATGTCATTTTCTTTCACTTTATGTCTGCTTTTCCTTCTGAAGCCATCATATTTTCCCTCACTAGTATATTCTCCAGACTCATTTTGATCACTTTGAAATGCACATCTCTTTGCTGATTTCCTCACATGTGAAACTCCTTGATTCACCTTTCCTTTTCCCATGACTGCAATGTAGTCTTCATCTCTGCAGTGTGACCACTCTCAGGAGCCAGAAATGAGTCATGTGTCCTGTCCTTGGGGCAGGAAACAGCCATAGTATGCATGAGGCCAAGTGAGGCAGCAAGCTGACCAGCAGTTCCTCAGGGTGGACTCTCCACACTTCCACTTCTTAATCTGGATGAAATCTAGAAGCTTGGAAGTGTGAAAAAAATGCTTTATTTCCATTTTCATTTACTTGGCATTTATAATGCTCCAAAGCAAAATAAATATTGAACTCACAAGAGGAATTAGATGATTGAAAGGAGAGATGTGAAATCATCAAATAACTGTGCTACTTGGATGTTACAGATGAGCTCCAGGAGATTTAGTGACAATACAAGTCAGGACTCAGATCCACTTTCACAGAAGGCTTTGTTTTCCAGCCCACTGGCTGGTGGGTATTGTTTCATACACGGGTAATGTCATTTCCTGTCAGAATTTAAACTTTCCTTTTAACATATCATATTTTTATTGAGGAAAGTATCAGTAAACTAGTAAATTCCTAAAGCCAACCATATAGGTATATTGTTTAATTTTCAACTAATTGTTATTAAACAGTTGCTTAAATATGCTAATCATCTTTTGTGCATTAACTCACTTGATTCCCAAGTCATATTTAACAAGTAATATTAATCTATTTAATGAGAGAGTGAGGGTAGATATTAATCTTATTCTGAGGGAATCTAAAAATGTTTTTTGTTGTTTGGTTTTTTTCCCGGTACCGGGAATCGAACTCACGACCTTGCCCTTGCCAGGCAGGCGCTGTGCCGCTGAGCTAAATCCCCAGCCCAGAATCTAAAAATCTTAAAAGCTTTATTCTATACCCTAGTACCAGCAAGAAGCTCAGAATGTTTGTGATTTATAAGATATGGATCATTTTCCCCAACTGTTGTTAGTAAATCTGATTAGTTATCTTACATACTACATTGTATCTCACAAGATCTACAAGCATTAGAAGAGTTCAGTTCTTAAAAGTGTACATTTCTTCCTTCCTACCTTCCTTCCTTGCTTGCTTCATTTAATAGAAATCTACAGAGTAATTGCTATTTTCCAGACATTTATGTTTTAAATGCTAAGAAGAATGTATAAAATGTGCATATTTTCATTGAATGAATTAATGGTTAAAGTATGGTTATTATAATTATTAAATATAAAATAAGATCTACTATAGAGAGGAAATCTGTAATTAAATATATTCTGATGTTCTACAATTTCTATATTAGTATTTGTTACTCAATAATTTACTAATTTGAAAGATATTGCTATCAAGCCCTAATAAGTTTAACAGTAAAATATGCACAATAAAATAATTGATAAATTCTAACTCTTTTAATTTTTTCCTGCAAAGTGAAATAAAAATTTTATTATTCAATATATTTTTAATTTTAGTCAAAGACTATCAGTATTCTATTTAGGCATATTATGATATCTACTAATCTAGTAAAAGTCAATTCTAGAAGAATTTATTTTCATGTTTAGGATAGAGAAATTGTGTTCATTAATAACTATTGAATTAATAGTTTTTGCTACTAATAGTCACCAAAATTTTGAAACATTAGCAAACATTTCTGTTGCTAGAAATATATGTTGAAGAATCTTGATTCCATATTATAAATTTATTTTTGGTGAAAAATATGGGAAAGAATTTTAGCACTTACTTATGATCATATGATTACTAAGCAACAAAGCCAGGACTTGAATATAGCATTTCTGCTCCTAACTCATATACTTTATACTGTGTAATACTATTCCAATTTGATCTGATAATCAGGGAGAGAAAAAATCTGAAACACTAATTATAAAACTTCTTCCTGGGTCATTTCAGTTGGGGAAGTAGTTTCAATTTGTGAGCCATAATTTGGCAAATGAACTAATAAATATTACATGGAATTTTATTTAGAATGCACAATGGAAGAAGACATTTGTATCACCAAAACCATAAAAGTATTTAAAATATTGTACATTTGATGATTTTTGTGCAGACGGTCCTAGAACCAAGGTAGAAAGTTATACTTAGCTAACCATTGAGGTAAAGAGGGAAGTTACCATGATGTGAACACTTTAATCATTGTGTAAAGCATTCTATGAAAGTGGAATTTTTTATCTTCCAGAAATATTATGTATAATGTATATGTGCAAGTCTGCAGATATCTAATATAACCCTGCCTGCTCATTCCATTTAAGAAACATGAGGCTGAAATGGAATTCTGCAGGAGATTAATAGGGAAAAAAGATAATGAAAATGTGACTTCCATACAAAAGTCATCTATCTGGAAAGAAATAGAAATTGATCCTGTAGAGCTGCAGCTTTTCACTTTTGAACAGTTATTTCCTTTCAACAAAGAAGTAGCTATATATCAACAAGGGAAAAAAGCCATTTGTATGAAAAGCGTGTACACTTGATAAGGTCATTTGAATGAGACTTTTCTTCCAAAATAATCCATAGCATAACTAATAATGTGAAGGGACAATAATGTACATTCACTGTTACACAGAAAAAAATTCATGCAAAACAATTTTTAAAGATAAATAATTTTTATGGAATTAGGGCATCAATGTCACAGAATATTGACACATTTTTGATCACATAAACTAAACAGTATATAAGAATGTTTATAAATTTAAACAAATCAAACTAAGTAATGCAAAATCCAAACAGTCATAACAGGAAATACAATCAGTTAAACAGTTCATTTGAGAACTAAATAACTTTGAAAAGTTAGATATCCATGAAGGGTTACTAGATCCTCACAAAGCATGAAAAATTACATTGGTTTCCACAGTACTTGTGGAGTCAAAGCATATTGCAACCTGGTCATTTACATTAGTTTGTATTTTGCAAATCAAAAGCTAGAGGAAAGAAGGATCCAAATGTCTGTCTTATTTTCCACCACTCTGAAACCACAACAGCAAACCAATCTACCCCATACAACCGACTACAAAAGTGCTTACAATAATTTATGACCATGGAAATACCTACATAATTTTCAGTGTGCAACACTAAATTTCCTAAATGCTCTCAATAGTAATTTGTCACTTGTTATTGCTTAAAAGTAATAATTTGCCTTTTTCACTGGGGATTGCTTCACTTCTACAGACAAGACATATGGAAAAATCTCAGATTTCAAAGCAAATTTATTTTACAAAGATTTGTGGTTTCTAAAAGACTTTAATTGTTTTGAAGTAAAAAAAATAAATATGTATTTACTCCAAGGTTGAACTGTAATTAAAGTATTCAATGCATGTACATGTAGGATGACTTTAAATGTGGAGAACTCTGGTATTTAAATTAGTGTCATCTTACTTTTCATAAGCTATACAATTTGACTTTCCCCTACTGAAGAAGCACTTAAAATAATGAATTTCTCAGTAAGTAAATCTACCTCTAACATCTTTGGATGGAGATTATGATTCTTCAAAACTACCCTTCCATTGCAGTATCTAATAGCCAGACAAATCACCTAATGTTACAGTAGAAAAAGTTTGAAAGCTAGTTAGTACAGTGTGACATATATAGATTTATATCCTCTTATTATTACTGCGTACTATAACATTATCAACTGTGTATCATTACCAGTTTATTCCATTAAATGTGGTAATTTGTTAATTAAAGATTTTAACAAGCCAGATAATATTCAACTGCACGGAGTTTTCAAAATCCCTGTCACCCAATGTATGCTCCAACCAAATATTAATTAAATAGAACATTAAAAGAACAATATGAGTCACTGATAAAATGAGTTTGACAAAAGTTGGGTTAACCAAATTTAAAAGATTTCCTTCTATACAACTCCATGGAAGAGATAAGTTATAGCTTATGAATCCTTAAGGGAAAGATACATTACATTGTTTGGCCAAATATATTTAACCTCAGAATATACACCGTCTAATTTTCTTCAGAGCTTCTTATGAGCTAGAATTTTGCAGGATGTATCTTGATGAAATTGAATTTAATAATGGATTTAAATTAGAATAGTACAGATTTAAATATGTACAGATTGCATAAGCTAGAGTTCTCATACTTAAAAAGAAGTTTTGTTCATTAAAGAGATTATAATATAGAAGTGTATTCATTTACATATTGATTGAATATGTAATATGGTTTATATGATATATAGCATATGTTAATATCAGTATCATTTATGTGATATAGCATGTATTACATAGAATTACATAACATATTTATATAATTGCAAAGCAAAGTTAATTATCCTTCATGAGATTATCATAGTTTTAATTACTTTTTTACTTCCTTCATGAGATTATGATAGTTTTAATTTTTTTTCACTTTCCACATTGTGTAACAAGAAAATCACTATAATTAAGGTTTAAATGCCTTAGTGCATACATTACAAAGCCCATTTTGCACACTAAGATTTGGGCATTAGGAGAGAAATAATTCACTATTTAGAAACCAATTACATATCTTATAGTAGGCTTTATGCCCTAAGACTAAATAAAAATTAAAATATATATTCTGATCATAAAATCCTTCTTAAAGTTGATACTAGATTTAATATTCAAACATTAAAAATAGGATAATTGATATCTATGTTCTTTCTATAAAAATAATCCTTAAACTTTGACTTCTTTGTTTATCTTTTTACTTGTTTTCCACAATGTGTTAGAGTTTTTTAAAACCAATTTTGTCTTTAAAAGAAAAATAAAATTCCCTAAAGCAAATTCTTTCCATTTTTTGGAAGGACATCATCTTAAATACATTTATATAGTGTTCCACATTATTTGTTTCCATTAAAAAAGTAAAATGCAGAAATAATTTCGTCACATAAGAAAATCATTTATCTAAGACTAATTCTTGAATTGAAAAAATTATTTGGTAAGTTATGCTAAAATAAGTGGTTTTATTAGTCAACATGAGCTCTACAAACGTGAAATTTAACTTTTCTTACTTTGTTTAAAAGTGTGAGCTGGGGATATAGCGCACTGGCACAGAGCCTGCCTGGCAAATACAAGGTCCTGAATTCTAATCCCTGTACAAAAATAAAAATGTTGGTGTGAGTATATCTCTTATTTTTTTTCCTGCATCAATTCCCCAAGTTGAAAGGAACTATTACATATTGCAAACATACACTAATAATTTTTTTAAAATGCACAGGAATGACAATTAGAAAAAAAGTTGGTGTGATTACTAATTGCATTTTTCTGTCTCACAAGATGCATTAGTTAATTATACAATTCATTAAATTATACGATTAGAATTAAATAGGAACATAGTCCTGCAACTTAATTTATCTGATGTGCAAAGATGTGTCATGGACATTGTATTCTGATTGAATAGACTTAAGAATTGGTTTTTAGAATTTATTATTTGTTAACTAAACAACTATTCTTAATGGTGTACCTAAATTTTGAGTCAAGTAACTTGAACCTAAATTTAGAGAAACAAAAATAGTTTAAAGAATTGATTCATACCCCCTACTCCACCACTTCTATTAAATATAATAGACCAAAGGAAATTTCTTCTACCATTATTCTTCTACTTTTCCCTTAGAGATACTCTGCCATTTATGGAGTGTGTTGTTTGGTTTCTTGGTTTACTTGTTTTTGTTTGTTCTCTATTCTCTCAGGGAAGCGTAATATGATGACTTTGTTTTCAGTATTTGGAAAGAATGAATTTGAGGTTATTCCTACTTCCTGGTGTGTTATACTCTTCTCTCAGGGGAACAAATTCCAAAGCAAAAATGAAATTAAATGAGGTGGCAAAGTATTGGGATAAAAAGAACATACTTAATAAAAAATAGTATTGAAAGAATTATTGCTCTAGCATCCCTTTTTCCCACCTTACTAAGATCCCGAGATCTAAAAAAACTGTTAGGGATAGAAACTGAAAATGAGAAAGTACAAAATAAATTCAATTTACAGAAAAAATATTATGAGTTTGAAAGTAATGAAGCTTGTTTTAATTGAATAAGTCATTGCTATCACATCTTGTGACTAAATGTGGCCGCAATGAATAGTTATTATCATGTGACTATTACTAAAACATAAATTTTGCTTTCATGATTAGCTAGTTAAGGTTTTGTTTTTATACAAGAAACAAAGACTCCTTGCAAGACACTCTTTGCAAGAAATAATTTTATCTCTGACTAGTACTCCCCAAAGATCAAAGATCTTGTCCACTTCCCCTGCCATGCTCTTTTCTGGACATTTCATCTCCTGATTAACATGGACCATACACCTCCTGTTCTTTCCTGGATCCTCATATAATTCTGTTTATTCATTATGTTTTGGTAGATTAAGGACTATTGTAAAAAATGGGTCTGTGACATTTTTAAACAGTATTATATCTGTACTTTACTTGATGTTATTTACTCATGGTTTGAACACCATGAGATGGTCTATAGGCCAACAGGCCCATTTCAATCCCATGAACACTTGAGCTTTGTAATTGGTCATAATTAATTCTTTTTGTGTGTGTGTGTGTGTGTGTATTGGATGTTCCCAGTTCTGCCTAAGTTATCCTTTCTGTAATATTATTGCTTTCTGGTTCATTTAATTTTTTACCATTATTTTCCCATTTTTTACTAACTTCATTTTGATCCTACATCATACATTATTCTGTAAACTGCCTCAAATTGCTTTTAGGGTGAAGTATGTTGTAAAGACAATAATACCTCATAATTTTAAAATGTAGTAATTATTAAAAATATTTTCTGTCAATTTTTTCTGATTTAGTGTATTTCTAAATGATTAAATATTTCAGGAATGTACAGGGGGAAATATGTTCACTGTAATATTGTTTCATAACAAATAGTTTCATATTTACCTTCTCTGTCTCTTAGATATTATTTTACAATTTATCAAAAAGTAAAAGGCAGACGTTTTCAGAATCACCTTAGCCCCTTCCTTCATTACATACCTTCACTGGAGCACATTTATAGCAAAAGGTTGGTTTTAGTCTTTGTTGTGTTAAGACTGTAAAATGGCACTGCACAGTGAAGGAGACCTAACAGCTGCCTCATGCCAGGAAACCCATATGCTGTAACTTCTGCCAGCTGTGGACTAACAAAGGAGAAGAATGTGCATAACCATAAACATTTATATTTCACGTGTCCCTTTTGCCTTTGGGTTTTTAAGCAAAGATGACTACTTCTGGGACTAGAATAATAATTCTAAGAATGAGTTACATCAGATATTTTTCATAATTGAGGTATACCCACTTCAAATGACCCCTTGTTACCTCCTCAGCTCAGCTAGGCCCTCAGTGGGAAACTTTTCAAAGAGGATAAGAATTAATGAACATAAAGTTGAACTCAGTAATTCTAAACAAGTAAGCAACTCATGATGATGGGCACAATGGCAGGTGCCCACACAACTTTTATAGATGGTTTTTGAGCATAAACAAGCAGGACAGTAATGTGTTAGCTAATTAGGACTTGGAGAGCCCTAACCTGTATGAAAAGGTTGAACATAAGTTGTTGGAGGGATTACTAGGAAGCCAAGAAGAATAGAACTCAGTATTTCCTACTCCACTAATATTGGCTATACTTTGATCCAGAGTACATTTGACGTCTCCCTTGACAAATAGCAACTCAAAAGAACAGCCCCATTTGAGAATCAACTTTCAGGAAGTGATGTGTCTTACAAAAAGATTGGAAAATCAAACTGCTTTCTGCAAGGCCATGAGTCTGTGAATGTGGTAGTAGCCACAAAGGATTGCTGACTTGTCTAATATACTCATCTGGTTTGTGATTACCAGCAATGCTATTATTTCTTTAAAAAAAACCAACAGTTCAAAGTATATGCTCATGTAGGAGCAGATACACTTTTACATCTCCAGCAAGAATTGATATTAATTACCTCCTCAAGCTTCCAAATTTTCAACACAGTCCAATGAGGTTGATGTTACCTTTCTCATTTTACATAGGAGGACACTCACTTTGGTAGGAATAAAAGAGCAGCTCAAAATCCCAACCAAGAAAATGGCAAACATATATATTGCAGCTGAAGTCCCTAGTTGCCAGTAGGCAATCATTTTCCCCTACTTAGGTTTTTTCATGGCTCTGTCATATGCTGTGCATTTCAACCTTTCTCTGTTTCTATCTGACTTTTTTCCTGTATCTCTTATAAGCATATGTGCATTTTTTTTCTCATCCTGACTGATTTTGTCTCTTTTGGGGGATGTAGCGCTAATTTTACTCACACTTTCTGTTCTGTCCTATGGTCAGATTTGTGCTTTTCTTGTGACTCTTTTCTTACCATCAAGAGGACTTGTTTTCATACTGTTTGATCAAGTGCAGTTTACTGTCTATGTCTCCCATACATAGCTTGGACCAAATAATATTTTTGAAAACAGTTAAAAAATGAATTACTCTACACATGTTATTTGTACATAAAAACTTAAAATTTGGCCCTGGTAATTCAAATCTATGGCAATCTCAAGCAATAATTCAATAAGAAATATCTTCATCATATATGGAAGTTAGGAGTGGAGGATAGCATTGCTTCCACTCTTGCCCTCCTCCTTTTTGGAAGTAAATGTCAATGTACCTCTGGAATCAGAAGAGGAAAGGTGTTGAATTCATCATGATAACCAATGGATCAATGTATTTATAATCAACACTGATGACATATAAATGCTCTCCACTAAGAAAGAGCAATGAAAATATTAGTCTTGACTTAGTTTTATGTCTTGAGGTGGTCTGAGGCAACTTTCATACATTTTGTTAAAGAAAAAAAAAACAATAAAAAGAATTCAGAATTTCAAAACAAATTGATAGGAAATTAACAATGGTTATTTTATTGCATATTGCTATCTTCAAAATAGCTGCTCAGATTATCAGACATAGGCTTGCAAAATTGATCAAACCATTAAGCACTAACTTCCTTTCAGTGAACTAATAGAAATTAGTAGTAAAATTATCTTTACACACATATATATATACACATATATATATATATACTTTTTAATTTTTATTAGTACATGCTTCCAGTATGTAAGGATTACATTCATTGTGGGTAGCTAGTACATGTACATAACCCATCTTAAGACTTCTTTCATCCCTGTCCTACTCCTTCCTCTCCCCTCTCTCTCTTGATCTCCTTCTGTCTTTTATTTTGCTCTTTAATTTATTTATATTTTATGTTTCTCATATAAAAGAAGCCATGCTGCTGTAGCTTATGTTTAGATGTCTCCCTAAAACCTAGTGGTTTCACAGGTGGGGCTTTGGGGACGCGACTGGACCACAGGTATTTGATAATGAATCATGGGTATGTGATCCTGGATTAGTCCACTGATGGGTGTATAGCTAGGTATGATGCTGGGAGGCGTAGTGCAATGGGAAGCCGTGGGTCACTCTGGGCATGGCCTGGAGATAATTTCCTCCTGCACTTAGCACTTGCTGCTTCCAGTCTGCCAAGCCATGAACTGTTTCTCCTCTGCCGAGCCCCTCTGCCATGCCACCCTGCCTTGGAATCTTGAGTATGGATTGAAACCTCTACAAACTATGAAGTAAAATAAACCTTTCACCATTTAACTTGTGAGTGTTGAGTATTGTGTTCCAGCAGTGAGAAAGTAACTAACACACATGTGATATTTAAGCTTGTGTTACTTATTCATTTTACTTAACATCATGGTCTCAATGTACCCATTTTATTAGAAATAGCTCTAGTTTATCCTTCTTTACAGCTCAGTAATACACCTCTAAGTGTAAATACCACATTCTCTATATCGGTTTATCTCTTCAAAGACACAGAGGCCACTTCCAAGATTTCGTTGTTATGAATTGTGTTGCTATAAATATGGGTACACATGGGTCACTGTCATATGATATCTTTAAAGGAGGAATTACTTGTGCATCAAAAACTGTGTCTCTTGATTCTGGCCTTCTCTCTACTCCATGCTTTTTCATGAGAAGTAATATCACTTTAAAAATTGTTTTGGGGGTGATAAAATATTTTACATGCAAAAGCTGAGATACAGAATATCTGCCCACTAAAATATCCTGCAGAATATTATTTGAACAACATGTCTCAAAGACTCCTGAGAGGACCAAAATTAAAACAAGTTTGAGAAACGTTGTTCTACCCAAAATTTCTGGTGACATTCTTTCTCCATCTTATGCAATGTGATTTATTGAAATTATCCAATAAAAATTCTTTGTACCATACACAAATTCTCAGATACAAACGATATTATTGAAGTGACCTGCAGGCATGGTTCATATCACTCATGGTTGCATGCATACATTTAAAGTGTGAAACAATCCCTTCCAGGGATCATGATAATTTGACTTTTTTCAAAGGAGAATACAAGATAAATACATTTGGAACACAAAAGATCTTATCTTGTGTTGCAGGCACATGGGCAGATCTCATCTTCCACTCATCAGTGCTGAGACCTCTTAACATTAGTTATCTCTAGACCTTGGAAAAAATAGACTCCTTTTCCCTCTGAACTCCAAGGCGCAAGTGCCTTGGCTTCTTGCCAGTGTTCCTAGTGACTGAGGCCACATCACACAGTGGCGGCCGCCATCCCCTTGAGTAAGAGATTTCTAAAAGCTGTTTGTAATTATCTCCCGTTGGGAGATAAGGAAAAGATAGCAAGTGTCTGTTTTATATGAACTGAAACTACTTCACTTAATGAAGAAACATAAAAGCAAAAGTTTCACATGTTGTATTAATCAGTAAGATTCCACTGCACAGTTTTAATGTTTGGTATTACTAAACTTTGTCTCCCTAGGCAAGATAGATAAGTGAAACCAATAACAATAAGCCCCTACTTCTAATCATTCATCAGATGTGTAAATAGGCCACCAGCAGGAAGTTTCTGAATCCGAGGTAAGTACGGAGGAAGGAGAAAATTTGAGGGCCACGACTTGTTCCAAACCACTAGACAAGAGGTGGGGAGGAGAGAGTTGGCCCAGCAGCACAGAAGACCCACCGTTGGTCAAGTTGGACTTTGAAAGGCAGCCCGCAAGCCCATTTAGGCCTCTGGTTTTCTCCTGGTGAGAGCTTAGGCGGAGCAGGAGAGCCTCCTGAATCTGCATCATGCTGCTCATGAAAGGAGGCACCCTTTTCACAGTTAGCAGAATGGAAAGGAGTTGATCCAAGTGGGCTTCTGATGCTTCATACAGGTCATCCACTGACTCTGACAAACCTATTACTTATTCTTTATCGAAAGCCACATATTATGGTTTTACATGGACCCAACAGGAAGTTTTAAAAATTCCTCTGGCTTACTCAAAACTTCTCTGTATAAGACTTCTCTTTTTCTCCCTTCTCACCACCCATGGAACCTAAGAATCACAAAGAGTTAGGCCTGGAACGGCATGTATGAAAACATATAGGTTCCTCACACCAAGATCTTCTCTTCTAATGCAAGCTCTTTCTTATACAGACGAGCCCAAAAACTCGGTTTTCCTTAAAGACGTTGGATCTCCTGATTCCCAGTACAGCCCCTTTCCCCACAGCCTATCCTGCACGCCTCTTCACGCCTCAAGTCTGCCTCCCCACCCATCCCCAGCCTGCACAGCCCTTTCCTCACCGTGCCTCCGCCGCTGTTTTCTATGCCAACCTTATTGTCCACAGAAAGCACCGTGCTGCTGTGTAATTACCCACAGGGGTCTCCGCTCCTGTGAGTCAGCAGGAAAACCCTCACCTTTTCCCACTTCTGTGTCTTCACTCCTTACAACCCCACTCTCCCAACTGTCGCACTCTTCCAAGTTGTTCTTCCAAGAACAAAGGAATTGCCCAGCCAGTGTTTCTTTTATAATAATTTTCTTCACTGAATGCTAGATCATGTGTTTATTGTTTCTTTAATAACATTCATTAAATAGTAACTCATATTTTTCCCAAACCTGTGATAAACACTAGAGATAGAGGAAGACACAGTTCTTGGTCTTTAGAATCCTAATTTTGAAATTCAGTCTCCTCTTGATCTATTTTCCCTTGTTCATTTTACTTACAAGCTTTTCTCAGACTTCCTGCCTATATTCACTTCTGCCCAGCTCTTGAATGCTGCTGTTGTCTTCAGGGTTCTATTGAGAGGTTTTTTTTCCTTCTCTGTGAATATAAACCTGTATAGTTGCCCTTACCCATACTTCTAACCCACTAATCTGCCACTCGTAAATGTCAGTTAGAACCTCTACCTAAAGGCCCAGCAAGCACATATATTCTACTATCTAAAATTGAAGTCATTATCTTGGCACCATTCCTCACTCTTCTAGTGTTCCCTATTCATCTGAGACTACAACAGTCATCAATAACTTAGACGAGAAACTCGGTATGTCTCTATGGTCATTCTCCTCCCCATCTCTCTTGTATTCTATGTGCAGATGGTCATTATAAAGCCCTGTAGATAGATATCTTAATGTAGCTCTTCCACTTCAGCATATGTACTTTACCCAAGTTCAACTTTTCATTTTGTCATTGAATCAGGACATCTCAAATGACTCCTCTCTCCTGATTCTAACCCACATTCTCCACTCATGCCTGGATATCTTCCTAAAACATAGATTTCATTACATAAATTTTGCACTTAATAATCTCCTGTAGATTTATGCCTTGAATTTATACCTTACTTCAGAGGATTTAATTAAGATACATAGCAAGAACATGTAAAAATAAAGCATCAACAAACAAGAATTTAGAATGGAAGAAAAATAAAATGTAGCCAAAAGTAAAGGTCAATCCCACAAATTCTGTATATTTTCTACTGACAGTAGAAAATAGCTTTGAGACAATAGCTTAGCTTAGACAATGCCCAGAAGGAAATATGACTTCCCAAAAGCAATTTCTGCATCTGTTTCTTTCTTCTAATAGACTTTTAAGTTCCTTGAGGGTAATTGTGTTTGCTTTTTTGTTTGTATGAGTTTTATATTCATTAGAACATAATACAGTTCTTCACTGACATAGATAGAAGCAATCTATAATCTAAATGAATACTTCCACCTTTAAATATCTTGACATTCATATCTTTTGTTATTTCTTATTGATGTTTACCTAAGTACTAGAAATTATTAAACGCTAAATATGATATTGAAAATTACATGCCAACCATGCCAACATGCACAGCCACAGTTTAAAACACTGAAGGGGCTGGGGATTCAGCTCAGCAGCAAAGCGCCTGCCTGGCAAGCGCAAGGTTATGAGTTCGGTTCCCGGTACTGGAGAAAAACCAAAAAACAAAACAAAAAATAAAAATAAAAATAAAACATTGAAATGTTTGCAAATCAGAAATCAACTTTTCCCTCGCTTTGCAAATTCTTCTTCACATATCAATTATTTTATCCATAAATTAACTTAGCAGTAACACAAGCTTTCCTTGGAACTACATAATTTATTCAAAAGAATAGTCATGATCACCAACCAGGTCACCACATGATACAGCTAGGGAAGCACTCTTTAAAACAGAAGGGCATGTTCTTATAACTACCACTGTGCAATTAGGCTGTGCACATTTGAAAGTGGAATAGGAAGGGTGCATCTGGTATTCATTTGGAAAATAAATTAGAGGAAAGCTATTATTAGAGATTATAGTTTGTCTTCTTAAAATTTATAATCTTTCTGGAATGATTCTAGCTGTGGGAGTAAAGCAGCATCCTTCTTGCTATTTTAAATAAAGGAGCTGTAAGCATTTTTGTTATGGTCTCCAATTTATGTACATTATTTATGTTTGTTGTGAAAGTTGATGTCTATAGTTAGGCAAAAATGACATTTCATGTGTTTGCATTGATGGATCTGGAAAGGGAAGAAACAAACTTTCATGCTCCAGAATTGATTGCAGCCATATGATCTCTTTGACATGAATGTGATTAACAGAGAACAGGGCATTGATTGCCTGTGTAAAGAAGATATTCCATTAAAAGCAAGGGCCTGGCCACGCACTGCGCAGCATCAGGTACTAATCACAGACACGTAATTCGCAGGTTCTGGCGTTTCTGTTTAAAAGCTTGTCTGCCCCAGCATTGTACAATCACGGTCTCGACACATTGTTGACAAGAACTGCCAACCACCTTGACTTCATTTCTCATACATGAAGGCAACAGGAACTTGGAAATGATCTCCAACATGACACCAATCATACTTTTTTCAGCTGGAGTGCAGATACCCTCCCATTTGTACCCTCTGAGCTAACTCACAGATTTGTTTCAACATTCCTCTGGTTCTAGGAAATGCAAATAAAAGAAGAAATGTGCAGCGGTGACTCCATGTTAACATGTGTCATCCATTCCGTACTCAAATTCATGCTTTTGTTGAAGTTTGGGGTATCTCCTTTTTTCTCCTTGAACATCTTTGTACATAAAACATGAGAGCAAGCTTGTACAAACAATACAAAAATTGGTCAGCATGAGTAATATGTCTCTTTGACACTCAACATAAAAAAGTCACACTAAACATGGTATATGGGGCTTACTTAAGACTTTGTAACTCTTGATGATTCCATATTAGTTTGGGCTTTGTCCAATTCATACACATCCCAATGAGAAAGTGAGTCTTGTCGACCTTCTAAACTTCTTCTTCAGGTCCCAGGACCAGAATTAGTCTCACCATTTATTAGAATTCCGCTTCCCAACACGTAAGTGGTCTGTACTTCCTAAAAGTGGATTGTAAAGTATCCTAGTGGGCAAGGAGACTGTGGGACTTTGTAACTCAGAGCTGCTTATCTCTGACATGATATATAGTCAGGGCTTTTCAATACAAAACACCATTGCTAATTTCATTTGTTGACTACATTTTCACTTTCAAATAGCCAATAGAACAACAAAACATTCCAATACAGGATAACCCCCGGGACTCTTAAAATCACTTCCTGCTTCAGTTTTTATTTTAAAAATGAATGATAATGTAACACGGTTATTCCTTTTTAAAATAAAAAATTATAAAATATATGAAAGCTTTATACACTATTTCAGCTCAGTTAGATTCATCCAATAATTATTTAAATCTGAAAATGCAGTGGTGGTAGGTGGTAATAACTACTTGAATGGGAAGCCTCTTTGTGTTCCATGACCTGAACTGACTGAAAAGATAGAATTTCTGTGTCCTGTACTTTCTTCTTAGTAAAAGACAGAAGGTACATAATCAGCTGAGTGGGTGGGTTTAAATAACATCAATTCCCAGATTTCTGAGTGGACACTGGTGTAAGAAGCAAAGCTCAGCAACATGATGTTGTGTAATAGGACTGAAAATATACCTTATATCACTTTACTTTGTGTTATATTCATTTGTAGGAATGATGAGGTTGTACAAACAAATTTAGACAGATAATTGTGTATTTGAAATCATATTTTGGGGGTTTTTGTTTGCTTTGTTACCTTTATCTTGAAAGCCATTCACAAACTGTGAATTTCACAGAATATACGGTGTGGAGCTATGTTTCTGAGAGAATGTTTTGGTTTTTGATATTTTTCTACTCTTTTCTTTCCCTTTTCTTTTGGTACTGTAGTTGAACTTGGGGCTTGTACATGAGCTACATCTCCAGTGTAGTAAAAAATCTATTTTTGTTTTGAGACAGGGTCTCATTAAGTCACTAAATTGCCCAGGATGGTCTTGAACTTGTAATTCTCCTGCCTCAGCCTTCCAGAGTGCTGGAATAATATTTCTTTTTTATTTCCCCACAGTAGCTTTCTACCCTCCTGGTTCTGTGCTAGTATATCCTCTCTATCCTTAGTTTATTTTAGACTTAAGAACTATTTTTCAAATGCTGGTAAATTCTTCATGTGCACTAGTCTTAGAATGTTGCTTCAATTTCCACACTGGGTGGGTTACAGAAATACACCGCCCATCCTGCCTTGAAGCCGCCCACATCCTGGTACTCACTAAACAGAAATCAAGTCTCCATTATGAAACAAGAATCAAATCCACATCCTCTGTAACACACATTGAAATTCTTGCCTTTTTTTAGCTAGTATGTGTGTCAGCTTTTTCTTTTTTATTTTCTTTTTGTGAACTTGCAGCCTCAGATGTTAGTTAAATTTTACTATTCTTCAAAAGCACTTATTTGAAAAACATGTGAATGGAAAATGAACATGCTAAACTAATTAGGATATGCAAATGTGGTTCAGTGAGACTGCTTTTTAAGTGAATCATACTTATTTGAATATACAAATAAAAGAAAATTTGTTTCAGTAACAATCTGGAAGTTAGTTCATGTGGAACAAATAAGGGCTTAAATTATAAGGATTAACTTTTCAGAACCTACTTTGCAGTTCACCTTTTTAATAAAAGGAAATGTCGACTTGAGCCAGAGGCCCAGCCTGGCATTCACAGAGGCTTGGTGAGTCAGAGAAGACATCCCGAGCTCTTGTCCTCATTTAGAGTGAATGAGGAGACTGAGGAAGAGCACTGTGAGGATTTATTTTCTTCTTTCCAGACCGTTTAAGAGCAAGCAGGTGCAGATCTAGAACTATAAAATATAGATACTTAATACACTTTTCTTGTAAAAAGAATTTTAAAATATAGAATGGAAAAGACTTGGCATGTTTATTTCCCCCTCCTTCCTTCTGGATGCAGAAAAACATAAATGGTGTGAGAGGAGAGAAATAGCACTAAGAGACAGGAAAAATTACACTTAAAAACATGAAAAGGAATCAAGGCAAAACAGTGTATGAGGTGATGAATTTTGAGTATATTTCATACAGAGTCTGAATCCCATAGGCACAATGCTACATTTCATGTTTACAGTTTTACATAGGTAAGAAGGATTGGGATTCATCAAGTCACAGTTATATCACGGAATGAACCAGAAAGGTTAAAGCTGTTATTCTAGGATAATTCCCCACTCACTTAGCACAGGTATCATTTCTGCAGGTGTATTCATGTTCTATGTCTACTTTTAAACATGTTGCACTATTGCTTTGAAACTCTTCTGCAATTTATATTGTCTTAGAACTTTTAATATTACCTCCCTTGTTCTTCAAATAATAAATATTTACAGAGTTCCACGTACATATCCTTTACTGCTCAAGAAAATGTGGGGAATTTAGGGGTGAATCTGACATGGTCATGGCCCATATTCACTGGCAGGCTTATGTAGGAGACAATGTACAAAACATTTGTTCTCCAAGAGAAATATCTCTAGTTAAAATTCCCCAGGTGTCTATCTGCATCACTGATGTGATAAAGGGCTTTATTTTTTGTCTGGAGGAGTAAAGAAGAAAACTATAATCCAGTAATCACAAATGCCTGGGGAATAGGGAGTACAGCAACAGAAAGTAGGACCAGCTTAGCTGTATTTTCCTGTTGATCCCAGAGGCTGATTTTGAGCTTCTCTGAAAAACATAAAAAATGAAAGGAAGTATTTTCCAAGAGTGACTTATGAAGTTAATGATGCAATCATGCTGCAAAAACATATCCAAAGTTGAGAAGAGTTTTTTTCAGTTGTTTCCTTTCCCATTGGCCAAGGGAAAATATAATTCTGTCTATTCCATGGGCCCATAGGCATAGGATTCACATAGTGAAGAAGCGCTAGATTGGCTTCCATGGGGAAGAGTTGGAGCAGTCCCAGTAACAGGCCAACACAGAAACTTAATGGAAGAACAGGAGAGTGAACATGCTGTGGGCCACTCAGGAGTCACACCATAAACTCCATGTGACAACTGGAGAGACTTGTAGAAAGGAAGTGGCTTGAAGCCCTGGCTCATGTAGTGGGACTAATGGGTCAATGAATTACAGGCACAGATGCACATGTGAACTTCAACTGAACAGTTATTTAACTATATTATTAAATGTGATATAATTGCATATTAGTGGAACAGACTAAGAATTCTCTCATCTCAACCACCCAGTTTTTCCAAAATATTCTCAAACTTGTAGAATAAAGATTTAGACTAGACAATTTTTAACACAAATTCTCCCATGACAGAATGCATAGACTTAGCATGTATGAGAATGATTAACTATAAAATCAGGGAGGAGTGCAAGGTGCTCATTGAGTCCTATTTATTTAATGAATTTTGACATCAAGATAAAATGAGTAAGTACTAGCCTGACAAGCAGCAAGTAATACAGCGGAGGTTTTTTCAAGAACTGGGACATATACTCCTTCACTGAACTCTAGAATATAAGTCAAAAGAAAAACAGGTTGGTGCTGGATAAACTGGTTTAAATTATGCCATAGTTAACTGTTATACAAAATTGATATTGTGGGTAACAGGAGATGGAAAATGTCCGTGACTAAGCAAATGAAAAATATGTATTTTAGAGAAAATATCCTATTCTGGAGGAAAATTGAAATGTTCAGAAGAAATATTAAAAGCCAGAAGAAAACTTTCAGACTAAAGCAACAATTTGGATAATAGAAAAAAAAGGTAATGATCAGATTTCAGAAATGGAACATATACTCCTCCAGAGGTATGGGGGTGAATGAAGAGTGGAAGGTGGGTGACCACAAGGTCATCTGTCACCTGAAATCTGTCACCTGAAATTCACTCTCATATTGGTTACCTTGGTTGGAATAGGTTAGATTATATTTAGAGAGAGGCTAAACCAAATCATTATCATCATCTTGTATGGATCAAGAGATCCTATAGTTATGGTAACTGTTACCAATATAAGAATGGCCAAATCCTTGAGTCTGCTGATACTACATGGGAGAATTTCCATCCTACTCCCAAGTTTTCTGATGGATATGTATATATATATATATATATATATATATATGAAGACCAACCAAAGTTGTTAGTTGTTACTAATTACATTCCAAGCCTTACATAGAAAACCATTATATGATGTTTGAGCCAGTAGAATTCTTTCTGCCTACACTAATCAAAGCCCTAAACTACTTACATGCTTGGTTTCTTCTTTGGAGTCACAGTTCAGATGTCTGAGGGTGGACACCTGTTCTGAGTGAGAATCACTTTAGCTTGTCTTATCATATCAATCACATGTAGTTATGAAGGGAGAATTAGGACAGAAAACACAAAACAAACACAAGAAATTGGCTCAATGGAAAGGAATGAACTAGCACTCAGGAGGCTGAGGCAGGAGGATTGCCACAAGTTCAAGGCCAGTCTGAATTACATAGCGAGATCCTGTTTCAAAACAAGACAAAACAAAGCAATGACATGAATGAACATGCACTGATAAATGGCTGTAAGAGCAATTTGAGAGTTTTGTTGATCAGAGCACAACTTTCAGTACCGGCACTGTGAATTAATGGTTGCTCGTCTTTCATCATCTCACAGTTCAGAATTCTTTTCTCTTTGGGTTTCACTGAGGGCCTCCCCTTGACAAGGGAGGTGCCAGTGATTGAGTTAGAATCCCTAGGATCTGAGCTAAAACTATGATATGCTGGCCTACCTTAGACATTTGGGAGGGGGCAGCCAGAAGTTCAAGGACATTCTCTAGTCTTTAGAAAGGTTTGAAGTTAAATCTGATGAACTCAATAATGGTCAGAAAGAGGGTTCAAGCCACAAAAAAAGTAACTGAGTAAGATCATCAAAGAGAAGGAAGCAGGGATCCTGGTGATGACCATACATGGAAACAGGGTATTTGCAGCTTTTAACTACCAGATCAATGACCCTGGGCTTATAGGCAAGTTTAAATGTAGAAGATTAAAGGAAAAATTTAGAAAGCAGAAGTATCTTTGGAACTCAAGGCTTTCAGGTTTTGGCAGACGTGTGAGCCACTTCCCTATCACAGCAGAAGAATGCTGGATTCCTTGAGGCAAAAGGAGCAGAGGTTTATTTGGCTTATGGTTTCAGACACTTCAGTCCCGGCCACTGGCTCCAAAGCAGAAATGACATGGTGGAGTGGCATGGCAGTGGAATGCTGCTCAAGCTACGGCAACTGGAAGCTGAGAGAGAAAGAAGAGAGAATTCAGAAATAAGAACGTGACATGCCCTTCCAGGTCAAAGCCCAGTGACCCATCTCCTCCAACCAGACCACACCTCCTAACAGTCCAGTAAGCTCTGAACTCATCAGCTATTCACACAGTGATGAGTACAAGGCCCCCATGGGCCCATCACTTTCCCAGAGCCCACCTTGGTGTACATGAGATTTTGGGGGACACTTTAGGCCTAAGCCATAACAGAATCATCTTACATTTGATGTTTCCTATAATATTCTTGAGGAAAATGCAACCCTAAAATAAAAACAAGCACATAGAATAAAAAAGCAAAATTTAGAGCGATAGTGTAAATTTAGGAATTGCATATGCATAATAAAGGACATAGGAAAAAGTGATACTGAATAGCAAGAGAAAAAATAAGGCTTTTTTTCTATCTAATAAGATAAAATTGTATATTATATTTTAATTATGTATCTTAATATGGCTGAAAAACAGAATCTTTACCACTCGATGTATGGATTAGCATATAGATATAGCTCTGTGCACACTGGGAATTATATGGTGATAAGCAAATAATCCTAACCACAGTTCAATCAGCTTAAATAATAAGGATAAGGAAACCAACATATACCAAATGTGAAGACTTACCTAAAAAATTTGGTGCTAAGTGAGTATTTAAGTTTCTTTGAATCTATTAATAAACATCATATGATCAGAAAAGAACAACACTGTACTTCGGCTGTTCCAGACTAGTAGATGAGCTCAAGATGTATTCCCGTGTGGTAAACGCAGGATTTTCAGAGCATCATAAAAGCTTTTTATTGTACACTCCAATGCTGTCATCCGCAGTTAGCTAACAAATATGATAGGTTTTTAATATAATCCACCCCGTCCTTGCCAGTGCTCCTTGTACGTTACGTCATCGCTATGTGGGCCAAGAGTTTGTTTTCCCCAGCTGGCCTGCATGAAGCTGTTGACAGCACTTCTGACTGAGAAACTGTAGAACAGCAATCTTCCAATTCATTTAGTACTACTGACAAAGAGAGAGCTGTTGATACCCTGATGCAAAAGCACTCTATCAGGCATTACATAGTGTCTGTGTTCTCAGCATGTTCCAGGCGTGATAAGTCATAGCACATGCTCCTTGACATCTTTCTGCATTTCACCGCTGTGTAGAGTTTCCTAGAGTTGAAATCAGGGTAACAGAATGTAAAAAGCCAAGAGTGACATCATCAGCAACTGGTAGCAGTCACTGTATCATAAATAATATTTTGCAGACGTGTAAAAAAAATTGAGTTGTGAAAAGTCCACCATAATTCCTTTGAACCAAATTGAAAATCAACAGTTTCGCTAATTTCAACACACTGATTTTAACCCAAGTAATGACAAAGCACAGAAATATCCGTAATGTTTTCTTTTGAGAAGTCAAAATAAAAAGGCACTTGATGATACTGCTCATCAAAAGCGCTAGAGGTTTCTTTTATTCAGCAAATAAAAAAGATTTTTTAATAGAGTCTTTCTCTTTAAAGCGGGATCACGTATCAGCAACTTTAGGTCCCACAAAGCAATGGGTGGCACCACACAGGAGGTGGCTCCGCTGTGGATAGAATGTCCCCTGATTATGATTATGCCTTGGTATTAATAAGGATGGCAGCTGCAGCAATCTGTTCAATTTTATGCAAATTAGTCTTGGCCCTCTGGCTTCTGGCTAGTGGCCAAAGCAGCCTCTGGCTGGGTAAAGTTTGGATTTGTGCTTTATTCTACTGCTGCAAAGGTTTATTTAATTATCTGTATTTATTTAAAGCAGAACAGTACAAAGCAGTTCTGCATCCTGGTTAACTTCGTGATAGCTGGATTGTGTGGGATTTCCCACCCACTCACAAGCTAGTTTAAATCACTGAATATGTCCCTAAGCAAGAAGGATTGACTCCTCCTGTTGCTGTCTTTGGTAATAAAGAACTCAAGGTAGTTTCTGCTTGCTGTATCATTGAAGGCTTGTGAAATCAAAAAATGCAGGATCACTGTTAGAGCAAAACTTTCCTGATTAAGGTTGAGAATCAGAAACCATCTGAATTAGGGATTGACTTATGTAATATTTTAAAAGAAATATATATCTCTGATTTCCAACTATGTCTACCTAACAACCCAAAATCCTTTTGGAAATTTATGGAGACGCATATTTTCCACCTTTTTATTAGTGCATACTTGCTATACAATTTGATGTGTTTCATTTTTGCAGATTTGTACATGCGTACCACCTACTTTTACCACCACCCCATGAGTCCCCTACCCTCCCACTTTCACATTTTTGGGTAATTTCAATATGTGCATATAATATACTTTGAGCTACCTTTTCTCATGCCTGCTTTCACACATTCATGATGATTTACAATTGTCAAGTCAGTTTTATATCCCTACTATACAAAATATTAAAAGTAACTTACCTTGTGGGAATGAATTATCCCTTTACAGACTTGCTTATGGTAAAGTTAACTGGGGTAGCAAACAGGTTTCTTCCCTAAGAGTACATATAAGGGCGTATAAGGGAACTTGAGCTCTGCCAAGGTCTTCAAATTGCAGACATCAGAATTAATGAGGCTCTAGAAAATTTTGAAAATACTTATTACTGGCCACCTACAATTCAGCAATTTCCTATGCAGTGAGGTAATATGAGATGTGGCTTGGCACTCATTTGCGAAGTTGCTTTAAACATTTTATTTAATTGTATTTCTAGTGCTTTTTGATTTTCATAAATTCATGGTTTTCATAAACACCATTAATTATCTCATAAGCCACAAGGGATATGGAAATCATATTTTATCAGCTAAATTATGTGCTGTTGGATTTAAAATCACAAGAAATGTAGAGATATCACCCACCAGCTTCGATGCTTTTACTAAGATTTCAACGTTGGACTGTTCCTTCTTTCTGTTAATCTAGGCTCTTATGCGCCTCCTTTTATTTTAAGCACAGATTCAGCTGACAGCCAGCACTTGTTCTGGTTTTGAATCAAACTCTGGCAGGATTCCCAGAAAATGAACCAGTTGTTTCTTTTACACACTCTCTTATTGTCCCTCACCATCCCAACTGCTTTCAAAGCAATGTGCCATAACCAAACTTACACTTGCTTTAATGAGAATTAAAGTGCATGAATTAAATCAGTGCTTTTCATGTGGCCAGTATCTCTTGAGTAAATTAGGACAGTTGCTATGCAATGGTAAAGAACAAGAAAAGCATTTACAAAGACATCTTTTCTTTCAAGCTGAAGAAATTACTTACGTATAGAAATTACCTATATGTAAATAAGTATTCCTTCAATTATCAATTTTCCCTTATTTTAGCTATTAGTAATGTAATCTAATAAGGATCCTAATTATTTGCACTGGTACTGATAGCAAATATTTCACCTTTGTCTTTATGAAAAACTTATTTTTCTTTTTCTAATAATGCACAATATTTCACTTTTATCATCTCGTCCTCTTTATTACTAAATCTACCTTTAGTGAACAATACTCCTTACAATGATGTAACAATACTCCTTACAATGATGAGGTAGACTTTCATCTGTCTGGAGTCTACTACTCTTTAGAGAGTCTACTACTCTCTAAAGTTCCGTGAGGAGGTTTCCCTTTAAGACATTGCTCCGTGATCATTTGTAGGACAATATAATTGTGGGGTCCCGTGGAAACTTGTGTTTATACCATACTACTAAAATATTAATCACTATTTTAAATAGGAAGTTTTAAGTATATAATTCTTTCACATTCTGATAAATCACTTAATTGTGCTTTTGAAAGAATGTTTATTTTTAAATGTGTACATTTATTAAATAAAAATAATGTAAACAATAAAGTGGATTCATTAAATAAGTTGTGATATTTTCAATATGTAATGTACAGACTTAAAGCTATTGACATGGAGTGATTGTGGTGTTTTATAAATTAAAAATAGTTAACTTTATTACATGCCCAAAGATGATGGAGGGGTACACACACCTGCCGCAGAGTTACATATTTATACTCTGTCACACAGACAGGAAATGAGTATTCTCTATATTGGATCTATTGTCTTCACTATTTCCTACGTTTCTGAGCTGGAAGGATTTGGGGGGAAAAAAAGGCTAACTTAAATTACCAATAGAATATTTAATTTTTTCCCCAATTTAATGGCCCTCATCCACAGTGTTGTTGTAGTAAGGGTTTTCAAAGGAAAAGATTTAATACAGGACACATAATTAATAGGATTATTTTATAGTATTCACCCAAAATATCATACGCAGAAGAGCACGGGAGATCTGTCCATGCATGAAAGACCCAAAAATACAGCTGAAGGCCTAGATCCCATGACAGTGTGCTGCACAAGTCCAGCTGGAGGCCTAGAGCCTATGACAATGTCTCACACAAGTCTGTATCAAGGATCTGCACTGGGAAGGCCCAAAAGTCAGTGGTGGAAGCTAGAAAATCTACACCAGTGGGATGAAGGATCTGTGCCAGCAGGCTGAGAGATCTGGACTGGAGCCAGGAAACAATGTTCAAGGTGAGGACCAGCACTCCCCAAAAAAGAACTGCAGCCATTCTCAGTGACAGCAAGGACTTGAGCAACTGCTATGATTAGAACAACTGGGTTCATATCAGGAAAATTAACATGACAAGCTTCTCCAGGAGAATCAACAGTGCATCATCTTCCCCTCCAGTTCTCCTTTTATGCTGTTGGCAACAATCCTCAGGTGGGCTTTCCACAACCAGAACCACACTGATTCAGTTCAGCGGGGTGTTCCAAGTTGCCTATTAGTTAATCTGCCACATATAGGATCTGGTATCCTTGGGTAAACCTTTATTTGGAATGTTTTACGCTCTTTTCTATGTCCATGTCCATTCTCTCTGGATGACCAAGGGACCGGAGGAAGTTACCTATGATTTTCTGTCTGTTGAAACTGATGTCCTCACTGTTCTATGGTGGCCTTGATTTGTACTAATTTCTGCAAATCATTCTTTCTTTCTTGTTCTAGTGATACTTAAAAATGAGTCCTTCTTCTCTCTCAGGACTTTCTTCAATGTTATGGTCCTGGACACTCATCTCTAATTACAAAAAGTTATTAAAAACTTATACTTCAATTGCTTAAGTCACTTTTTCCTCTGTTGGTCCAGAAATTAATTTCACAATTCTGGGTCCCTTCAAGGTATCTCACTGGAACTTCACCAGCCTTCCTAAAATCATGGGATTCTAGAAATTTTGTGTCAGGCTCACTTCATTCTGCCAATGCCATTTACTAGATGCTTACTCTATGGGTTTTGGAACCCAATTGGAAATGGTTCTCTCCCACTAGCTTTCACTTGTCCCAAATTTGCAAAGGGTAACAGATAGTAGCTTCAATGATCTTAAAATTGCCTTGTACCTACTTAGATGACATAATGGTATCCTCCTCCTATGCTAGTTCAAGTGTAATGAGTTCAAACACTATCACCAGACTAATTCACCTTGCCCATTTAATTCTCCTTTTCATATTACTCTATGCCATCAGAGATGAGCTTTACAGCTTGTCTTCCACTCTCCATGGGGCATTTCCTCCTCCTGGGGCCAGTACAGCTAACAGGTTGGCCTTAATGAGGGAAGGTCCCTTCTCCTTATAAAGATAGGTGTTGCTCTTGATACTAAATCTTAACCTCCTTTATGCTGCTGTAAAAGAATGCCATAGACTGAATAATGGGGTAATGAGCAGAAATTTATTGGCTTATACTTCTGGAGTGAGAATTCCAAGGTCAAGTGGCCAAAATCTGGTGAAGGCTTTCTTTCTGTGTCATTGCATGGCTTAAATGTAAAAAGAAGGAAAGAGAGGGCAGGGGGGAAAGGGAGCCATTCCTTTATAAGAAATCCACTCTCAAGATAGTGAATCCATTATCTTCAAAATGGTATTAATCCATCCATGAGGGAAAGCCCTCATGGCCTAATTAACTCCTAAAGATCTTACTTACTAGTGAGGATTAAGTTTCCAATGCACCAGTGTAAGAATTTGGTTAAATTTGAATAATATTTTCCATATTATGCCAGTAAAAGCACAAAATATGCCAATGAAAGCATTAACTGAAGGATCACTGTAAACCTAATTCAAAAATTGTAGAACTAGACAAGATGTCACAAACCTGTAATCCCAGCATTGAGAGATGCTGAAATACAAGGACCTCCAGTTTGAGTCTCACTTGGACAATTTAGTAAGACCCTATCTCAAAATAAAAAATAAAAAGAAGCTGTGGATACACTTCAGTGGGAAGGCCTTGGGTTCAATCCCCAGCACCACCAAAAATTACTATGAGTTTTAATAATTAAGTTATTGCTAAGTATGTGCATGGTAAACTAGTTATCATATTTTGCATTTTGCATGAGTGGAGACAATCTGATCAAATTTAGCATAGACTCAAGCTCAGACATAGTGACCTATAGATAATGCTAAGCAATTCCTTCATCCTTGCAGCAGGGACTGTCTAGGTGAAGTATTAGAGAGTCACATGGGCTCTACTTCAATGGGTCAGTGTCAAGAATGTTAAGTGACACCTACTAAGCTGCAAACAGCTGATGTGCACCTCAAATTTTGCATACGTTCAGCTGCTTTAGGCTAAAATTTACAGCACATCTTGCCATCATTTCCCTACATCTTCATGTACATACCCACACATGTATACACACATTTAACTAGATTAAGACCTCTAAGCACTTCAGATTGGAGGCCACATAGTCTCCATATAAAGGTTTTCAGTCCCACTTATTCATTTTGGACTGATGGGTTGAATTCTGTAAATGAGTTTGCAGACCACCAAAATGAACTTATGCTGTGTATAAGCTGTACACGGAAAACAAACATTTTAACAGAGAATTCAAAATGTGAAGTCTGATTGTACATATTAAAATTTAAATTTAACTTTCTATATTTAATTGCCATTTATTTTTAACAGTAATTCTAAACTTATTTAAGAGCTCAGTCTCACGAGAAGTCTTCGAAGTCAAACTGCAAGATGTGTTTATGGATATTAAATAACAGTACTGAGCTATGTTAGAAATAAAGAATATTTTTATTCACTAATCTCAAATACATGAAAAAATACAGTGGTCTGCCCTCTAGACAGCTAGCAGAATATTACACTCTTACATTTTGATGAAAAAAATCTGATTTATCAAAACAGAGCATTATATTTGTAGACCATCTTGTATTTCACAGAAGCTATCTCTGGGAGAACATGAGAAGAGGAAAAAGGAAAAAGTTTGTCTAGTTTATGGAAAAGCAAAGCATGATCTTAAAAAGCTGTGTCTTTTACTTCACTATATATCAATGATTATTTGGATTTTAAATGTTATCTTGGGTGGAAGGATATTAGTCTGAATCCAATATTTGCCCTATTATTTGGACAAAGTTTCTTTACTCTTGGAAATGCAATCTCGAAAATAAGTCTATTATTCCTGGGTGGCCGCTGAAGAGATATTTTCAAGCACATAATATATAAAAAGTGTGCATGAAATACACTAGTATATTAAATTAACATCTTGCGAAAACCGCTCTCCAAAATCCAGATACTTATATTGCTTTTGACAGACTCTAGGCGGTAAACTTTTAACTTTAAAGAAAGGGCTTTCTGTTTCTGTTTTCAAGTTAAAAATAATGAAAGGAAAACACACTGAAATTCCCACATTATTAAATAAAACATTTAAGTGGCCAGGGGCCAATCATTGTCACGCCATGAACAAATGCCTTATGGTAATATGTTCCATAGCTGTTTGCTAAAAACTACCAATTTTAACACATTTGCACATGATTAGACACCATGGAGAGTCCCTGATTGAAGCCAGTATCATAACACTGCTACTCATGCCCATGGGGAGGGAAGCTGCAATACAAACCTGTACAGAAAGGTGGTGTGAAATAGGTTCCACGTTGTGAAAACAGATCCTAAGTAGATTTGCCAAATAGCAGACTCCATTCAATGGTCAGAAGTTCAGACCATCACCTACACAAGACTGTGCAGAGCTAAAAGAGAAAATGGTAACTGGGAAGTTTTTGAAGCAATTAAAATATGCAAAAGTGGGTGATCAAAATAAAAATTTTAAAAATCTGTTTGATCCTAGAATTCTTCATATATGAAAAATCAATGCTTGATAGAAACAAATCGGGCCTGCTGAAACCAAGTGAGTCACCCTTATAAAACTTCTCTTCTGTCTAATGATAATTATGCTGAGGGACAAGGCAAAGAATAGCAATGGCAAGTTTTCTATATTTCAAGTTTTAATATGATCAGAAGTTGTGATTTCATTAAAAATAAATAGAAAATTAAAAAATGAATCTCATATCTAATGTGTCAAAACAATGTTCTGAAGGAAATTTGTCTAACTTTCATTAAATTGTATACTATTTAACTCCTAGACCTTATAACTGTTATAAGGTCTAAGCTGAAAAGACAAAATTCTGAAACTTACAAAAATCTCATTTGGCAGCAATTCTGTCCTAAACTGACAAGGGGATATTTATAATCTTTAATTATACAACACAACACACAATTTTCTGTACAAGCATGTATTTGATTAAAAAATTCTACCCTAGCCTTCACTGGGTAGGGTGTTATGAAACAGAACAGATATTCTCCATGTTATTTTTTAATGGAAAAAATGGTAAAACAAAAATTCATAGCAAAATCATAAGAGACTAACAATAGTTAACAATTTACAAGTTGTTATATTTAAAGTAGTTGCTCAGGGTACAAAATATGGGCATAAAATTTGTCCAATCCATATTACCATGAATCTTCCTTTTATAAAGAACTAGGAAACACTAATAGTATAACTGATTTCCTTTTTTTCCCCTTTTCCTACTGTCCATTCTTTTTTTATTACTCCTAGTTTGTTTATCATTTTGAAAAATTTCTTCTCATTTCACAATATCTAATGTAAATTTTAAAACTTATTTATTCTTTCAGTTTCTCACACCAGGGAGAAAATATGATGTTTACACATGTGAGTCTGATTTATTTCATTTATGAATATGGTATATAGTTGCATCTGTTTACTTATAAAAGTCTCAAATTTGCCATTCTTTATGGCTGAGTAGTACTCCACTGTATAAAAGTACCACATTTTTATCCATTTCTCAGTTGATGGGAATTTAGATTGTACCCAAGACTTAGCTATTACAAATTATGTTGGTGTAAGCATGAGTGAACATATATGGTTGGGGCATGATGTTTTTAATTCTTCTGGGAAGATACCCAGAAGGGGAATAGCTGGGTTGATCCCACCAACAGCAGAAAGTGTCCCTCTTCCCCCACATTTGTTATTGGTTGATTTCTTGATGACAGCCATTCTTTCTGGGGTGAGGTGGAATCTCAGTGTTGTTTTAATTTGTGTCTCTTGAATGACCAAGGAGGTTAAACATTTTTTCACATATTTACTTGCCATTTGTACTTCTTCAGCTGAGAAATCTATATTCATATCATTTTTGGACTGGGTCTTTGAATTCTGGGGAAGGGTCTTTTTTTAATTCATTATATGTTCTGGGTAGAAGTCATTTGTCCCAGGGACAATTTGTTAAATTATTTTCCCACTCTGTGGGTTGTTATTTCACTGTGTTGGTGATTTCTTTTGATGTGCTAAATCTTTTTAATAAGATAATATCCCTTTTGTTGATTCTTTGAAGTATTTCCCGTGCAGTCTGGGTTTTGTTCATGAAGGCTCTGCCTATACCTATGTCTCCAAGACTTCTACCTACTTTCTCTTACACTAGATTAAGTATTTCTGTTTTAATATTTAGATCTTTGATCCATTTTGACTTTAGTTTAGTACATGGTGATAGACATGGGTCTAGTTATAGTGTTCAGCACGTAGAGAGCCAGTTTTTCCAGCACCATTTATTAAAGAGGTTAGCTTTCAACCAGTGAACATGCTTGGCCCCTTTGTCAAAGATAAGGTGTCTGAGTGTATTTGTAGTTGTGTCTGCATCTTCTAATATGTTCCACTGATCCTCAAATCTGGTTTGTTTGGTTTTTGTTTTTTGGCCCAGTACCTTGCTAATTTAATCACAGTAGCTCTGTAGTATAATTTCAAGTCAGGGACTGTGATGCCTCCTGCCTTGCATTTGTTGTTCAGGACTGCCATTGCTATTCTAGGTCTCTTCTGGTTCCAGATGAATTCTGGGAGTGTTTTCTCTAATTCTGTAAAGTATGACAATAGTATTTTGATTGGGATTGCATTAAATCTGTATAACAGTTTTGGGAGTATGGCCATTTTCACTATGTTGATTCTTCCTATACATGAGCAAGGGATATCTTTCCATTTTCTGATATCCTCTTAAGTCTCTTTTTTCAGAGTACTATAATTTTCAATATATAGATCCTTTACTTCCTTTGTTAAATTGATTCGTAGATATTTCACTTTCTTTTTGGATGCTATTGTGAAGGGTGTGGTTTCCCTAATTTCTATCTGAGTGATGTTATTTGTGTACATGAATGCTATTGATTTTTGAGTGCTGACTTTCTATCTAGCTATGATATTGAATTTGGTTACTAAATCTAGAAGCCCTTTGGTGGAGTTTTTGGGGGTCTCCTATGTGGAGTATCATGTCACATGTGAATAATGATAATTTAAATTTTTTCTTTCCTCTCTGTACTCTTTTTATTTCTCTCTCTTTTCTAATTGCTCTGGCTAGTTGCCAGAACTATATTGAATAGGAGTGGTAATAGTAGATATACTTTTCTTGTTCCTGATTATAGAATGAAAACTTTCAGTTTTTGTCTGTTTAGTATGATGTTGGTTGCTGGTTTGCAATAGATGGCTTTAATCAGATTGAGATAAAGATTATTCTAATTTGCTGTAGAGTTTTTATCATGAATGAGTGTTGGATTATGTCAAAAGCTTTTTCTGCATCTATTGAGATGATCATGTAATTTTTGTCTCCAGTTTTATTAAAGGAGTTTTTCAGCTTTCCATGGCATTTTTAATTTCCTGGATACATTTGAATCTGTTTTGTACATTCTATTTCTTTCCTATATTGATCTTTCATGGTTTCCATCCTCTTCCTATCACTATCTATTATTTAATCTATTTATACTATAGATTTGCTGAGCAATTCCTTTATAAATGTTGACATTTCTTTTTTTACCTGAGAGATTATTTCTGACCTGATTTCCTCTACAGCCTCAGGGATTTGTTTCTTTACTTTGGTTGCTATCATTTCAGAAATATCAGGTATTTTCTTCCACTTTCCTCTGTCTCCTGGACTTCTTCTGAGTGGGCTGAAGGTCTAAGGTTGTTTTTTGCTTCTGCATCTTGTCCTTTCCTATTTCAAAAGTTTTTATTCTGCCTTCTGTATAATCCTTGAAAGTTTTTCTAGTAGGTAGCTTTATCACTACTGTCAAGGCCATCCTAGGTAAGGTTTGTTCTTCAGGATATTCTGTGTATAGGAAGTTCTTGGTTTGTGCCCGTCCCAAGATTCTACTTTTCCAATTAATTAAGAGTGAAATGCTGGCTTCTGTTTGGCTCAGTCTCCAGTCCTTTGGCTGCAGTGAGGATATTACCCCAGAACTTCCCAGTATTGTTATAGAAATGAGAACAACTGATTACAACAGATATGACATCCTAGCTAAAGTAATATAATTAGCACTGGCAATAATATCAAGCACAGTTTAGAAACTGACAAACCGTGGTAACTATTAATTGTGTACCTTCAACCATAAAAGCAAAATCTGCAGTTATACAACAGCACCAATCATAAATTGGGAGATTGTATGCAAAATGTTTCTCCTCGGTAGAGTGGTTTTACCTTGTGGTGGGGAAATTTAAGAAGAACAGTGTATAGAACAGAGATAATTGGAAAGAAATGAAGTAGAGGCCAGGCTGGAGAATGAAAGCTGATCATATAAGCTTTGGGAAATGAGAGAAGGGCAGAAAAGAAAGAAAGGAGTAAGCAAGGGATTATTGAATTTGGCCAGAAAAATTAGGGGTACTGTTCACTCATATGAAAATATTATTAGGTTCAGAGTGTAAATTGAAGAAAGGGGGAAAGAAGATGAATAGATTGGGACAAAATGTAGGTAAAAGACAAAAAGAAGAAAGGGAAAGGAAAAGGAAAAGAAAAAGAAAAGTGAAACAAAACCAGCAAAGAAAGAAGAAAAGTAACCAAAAAACCCAAAGTTCCTCTGGTGTCCACCAAGAGCCCAAAACTACTGGATATCACTGCCAAGCCTGCAGTAGAGTTTGTGCTGTATTTGAGGTTGATCTTGACCTCCAGATATAGGGGTTTGGGGCCAGACTGTCCAGCCAGCACTATCTTTATGACCTTATGGCCTCCCACTCATTATCCTGTTTCTTTTGGTGGTGTCTCTCTCCTAGTTGCTGTGCTGCTTTTGGACAGAGACAGGATGCTGTTTCCAGTCCCATGCACCATTCGCTCCTCCTGGTCCTTACTCAACCTTCTGTGTTCTTCCATTGGCAAGTCTCTGTCCTCTCAGGTCATTTGTTACAGGGTGAGGTGGGATGCTGTGATTTGATCTGGTCCTCTGCTCCTGACGTTGCAGTCCAAAGCTGCTCAGTCCCAATTCTTACTCCTCTTGCGAGGTCCAGTGCTAACTTCCCATTCATTGTTTTACAAGTTCCGCTGCCACCATCTCCTACCTCTGCTGCTGTCTGTAACTTCCTCAGGCAAGATGGGAGGGGTGCTGTGGGGTGCCTTTCTGCTCCCATCCTGCGCATCTGGGGACAGCCCGGGCTTCACAGTCCTGAGGGGCAAGGCGGTTTAACTGCCCTGCCTCTCTAACCACAGGTCACTGGGGAGGAATTAGCTGTTCCATTTACTAAGCACTCCTGTAGTCTTTAATCGTGTTCCTGGCAGTTCCAGTTAGTGCTCTGGTGCACAGAAGGAATGGGAAGAAAAAAAAGAAAGAAAGGAAAAAAGGGAAAACAATCAAAAAAGGAAAACTGGCTGATCATCAGGGAGGAAGCAGTTCATGTGGGCAGAATTTACTGCTGGACTGTAGCATCTTCTTTTTGGAGCAAGGCAGAAGAGGTAGGGGACTTTATACCCCAATTCGATCCTGTGTGTCATGGTTCAGCCACATTATTTTAGTATACCCTTTTTCTTCTTCTTCTTTTAAGATTCCAAGTATGGCAGGCAGTCATCCCAATCCTGCAACCCACCGGCAGCCAGGTGGGCTGCTTGGCCATTTTATTAAGTCCTTTATCTATGTCTGGATTGATCTTTTCATCTCTTATGTCAGATTGATTTTGGTTTCAGGGTTCATGTCCTTCCCTTTCTTCCAGATACCTGTGTTTTAGTAGAATTTCTCTGAGTAGCTCTAAACGAGGCTCCTCCTTTATTCAGACATGTTGTCGGATCAGTCCCCTATATTACTTTTTTAAATGTCAAGCTATTCTGATTGCAGAAGTATATGTAATACAATGGTATTTTAAGAAGAAAAACAGGGTATCTATCTGTAAAACAGGATATATATCTATACATATCTATACATATTAAACAGGATATATATATTATATATAAATATTATATATAAATATATACATTTATACTTATAAATTTATATTTATATAAATATATATAAATTCTTTAAAAGCTGCAACATCAGGACTAGAAAAAATACAATGATATTGGGAGAAATGTTAAGAAAATGATATTCCCTAAAAAATTCAATCACACAATCTCATTTTTCCAGATGTTGAGGTTACAGGCAGAAGCGCCATGACTGGCTAAAATTCTTGGATCTCCTGGAAGTAAAAGAATCAGCCCTGAAACTAAAATTTCCTTATTTCCTATTAGTAGTTTTTTCTACAACATCAACTCCCATCCTTTGGCAGAGTGGCATTATCCAACAAACAGTATCAATCACATAGGTAACTTAAAAATTTTAGAAGCCACTTTTCTTTACTCTAATAAAGTTTTTAATGTAACCCAATAAATCAAATATGGTCTTTCAAAGTTAATGTTAAAAATACAGTATACTTTATGTTCATTTCTTTCTTTTCTCTATCTTCAAAATTCATTGTGCATCTTACATTAACTTCACACTTCACTTTGGACCAGCCACGTTTAGGTGCTCAATAGGGAAATGTGTCAAATGCTACCATATTGGGTAGTTCTTTTCTGGAGTGTCTAAAACTAGGAAATAAAGGTTACTATACCGTACTTTTGTGTGAAGAAAGAAATGACCTTGGGAAAATTAAATAGTGTGACACATCCACTATCATTTCAAGTGTTACTGTTATTGCTACCATTATAACAAGTTTTGTAATCACTGAATATCCATATTCACAGAAGTAAGACAAGATCTATTTATGGTATGCCTGTTAGAATCCTAGAGATGTTATAAGGAAGTACTATAAAGGGGTAGCTTAAAACAATATAAATGCATTATTTCATAGTTCCATAGCATAGAACTTGAAATCAAGACAATGGCAGGACCAAACTCCCTCGGAAACCTTTTTTTTTTTTTTAATTTTAAAAATAAAAGGAGGAAAACATTAACAGACAGACAACCTTTTACAAAATAGCAAAAGAACAGTATAGACAATAGAGTTACAAACAAAATGGCAGGAAATTAACAATGCTTGTTGTATTATGTATTGATGTCTTCAAAGTGGTTTCTCATGAAAACAAATAGAGACATGCAATATTGATCAATCAAGGACTCATTAACAGTTTCTTTTGGCAAAGAAATAGAAGAGAGTAGATCAACTATGTTAACTATCCTGTATATACATACATACAAAATTTCTCCTTCTTTCCCTTTTCTTTTCCCACATCCCAGTTGCCCTTTAACCTTGAGTGTTTTCCTATCATTTCACAGTGTCTATCATACCTCTGAGTTTAAATTAACTCTTTCAGGTTTTACACTAGTGAGACAATGCGGTGCTTATGCATGCAAGTCTGATTTATTTCACTTATGAGTATGGTCTCTAGTTGTGACCACTTACCTATAAAAGTCTCGAGTTTATCTTTCTTTATAGCTGAGTAATATTCCATTATATAAAAGTACCACAATTTTCTTATTCTCTGAAACCTTTTGAGGAATCTCTCCATGTCCTCCCAATTCCTGGTGGTTTGCTTACAATCTTTGGCATTCCTTATCTTCCAAGTACATAACTACAATCTCCACCTCATTGGTACATAATCTTCTGTGTGTATCTTCATGTGATTGTTTCTTTATAAGAGGACCATGAAGTCCTATTGTAACAAGGCTCATCGTACTTTAGTATGAATATATTTTAGCTAAATAAAGCTGCACCAATATTGTTTCCAAATAACATTTGAAGGATTGGAGTATAGGACTCCAGCATATCTTGCTTTGGGGAATTTAGTTCATCTGTAACAGTATGCATTTGTAGTGTCAAACATTTACAATACTTAGTGGTGAATAACTGACAAAATGATTTTGGGGGGGTACCAGTGATCGACCTCAGGATCTTGCACTTGCCAGGCAAGCACTTGTGCTGCTGAGCTATATCCCCAGCAAAATGATATTTTTATAAAGAAGAAATATTCAGGAAATTATTTCAGAACTCTGCTAAGTAATTTATATAAGTTTGCATTACAATGGTATTGAGTAGATTTTTTTAATTACATACCAAATTTTGATAGTTAAACTGAATTATCAACTTGATTGATTTGGGAAACACTCAGTGGGTAGAAACACTTGTGGCAGGTCTCAGTGGGTGAAAGAGGACAATTGTGAAAAATATGTCTGGTACTCTGCCATGTCCCCTACGGCATTGTTCCTCTGTTCTGCTTCCTGGCTATCAGAAACTAACAGCTTTGCTATCCTATGCCATTCGCTTCTCTGCCACCAAATCATGAGCAACCTTCTGCTATCAGGCCCCTCTGCTGTTGTATTACTGCCTTGAGGCAGCCAACTATGGGCTGACTCTTGTGAAACTGAACAAAGTCAAACTTCTTTAAGTTTTGGATGTTGGATATTTTATTTTGGGGGTGAAAAGCAAAGAAAATCAATGGAGGAAGAAATGAGTTTTTAGGTTGGGGTGGTGGACCTTAAAGTCTTTATCATTAAATATGGATTCCTGAGCAGAATTTCTGAACACATTTGGTCTGTTGAATTTCTACACTAGACAATTCTATACTACTTAGACGTCCCCACAAGGAATGTGTATTCCAAGCATGTACTAATGAAAGTAATAAATAAATAAATAAATAAAAATATGACATTATTTCTCCAAAATTGTGCCAGCACATACTGTGCAATTAGCAACAATATTGGCTTCTAATTAAAGGGCTACTTCTGTCGCTTACTAAGGTATTCCAATAAGATTTAGTTCCTTTATTTGTAAAATAAAAACCCTACACTGTATTCATCATAAATCTTAAGTAAGCTAATGTATAAAAAACACTGCAAATTGTGAGGCTAACTTTCTTAAATTCTTAGTATAATTCTGTTCACCTACACCATTATTCTTAAAATGTGTCCTGTTAAGAATGTACTGAGGAAGACAAAAATAAGGAAAAGAAAAATCAGACTGTTTCATGGTATTCTTACCACTCAATTCATGGTGTTTTCTTTTAAACACCACTTCATGGCTGGGGAGGTAATTTAGGGGTAGAGTACTTGCTTAGCATCATAAAGTCCTGTGTTCAACTCCCAGCACCACAAAAAAATTTACTTTTCCATTGATTTCAGCAAATGAAATCTTATTCCTCTTTTTCAAAATGAATATTCTATCCCTTTTCTCTTTTAGATACAAACAGGATAGCTCTAAATGGAGACCTTCCAGAGAAAGAAGACTGTGTTATTCTAATACACATTTTATCAGGAATACCCTGTTGATTTTCTTAAAAACCTTCATCCTAGGTAGGACTGGACTTCAGGTTTATGGGCACTTGAACTTTTTCTTGTGTTTTCACTTGGTTAGTATTAAACATCCATGAATAAGATTTTGAGAATGGAGAAGAGTCTCTCTCTCTCTCTCTCTCTCTCTCTCTCTCTCTCTCTCCCTGTGTCTTTCTCTCTCTCCCCCTCTCTCTCTCTCTGTCTGTCTCGCTCAATCTCTTTCCCTCTCTCTAAACTGTTTTAGTCAAAGAAATATATATTTAGTTATATAAGAAATTGCCATATATTTTTAAAAATTAGCTCTATTATTTTATATTTCTTCTACCATTTCTGAGAATTCTAGTTGCTTCTTACCCTACTGAACATTTGATGTTATCATTGGTTACACAGTAGTCACTCTCATGTTAATTTAACATCCAGTACTTGATGATTTTTGTATCAAGTCTTTTCATCTTCATTTAAGCATGGGTGGATACTCTTGGAAAAAGGGTTTGCTAAGGTCTTTTACTAATGTTTAACAGGATTTTATTGTTATTGAACTATAGGAGACCTTTATACATTCTAAACAAACATAATTTGTTATATATAAGCATTGAAATTATTTTCCCTGCATCTGTGGTTTCCCATTTCATTTCCCTAGTTGTATTTTTAAGAGTTTAGTTTGTAGCTCCAGTGAAGCATAATTTATTCATTTTTAAGCGACTAGTGCTTTTGTGTCTAAAGAAATATTTGCAATGTTTCTAAGACATTTTCCCTGTTTTTTTTTTTTTTGTACGAGATTTATAGTTAGGCTTGAAGGCTTAGGTTTCTGGTCTACCTCAAATTAATTTTTAAAAAGGGTATGGGGCAAAAATTGTGGTTCGTTTTTTTTCCACTAAAGATATTCAGAGATTTCAGCACCATTTGTTAAAAAGAAAGATTTTTTTCTCCCTAAATTACTTTAGATGGAAGTCAATCAACAATATAACTGTTTCTATACAGTTATTTTTATGTTTCATATGTTCATATGCTTATATCTACTTAAATTAATTCTACACACTCCAATTCATTTTTATTTTAAAGTAAATCTCCTAAACTCTATAATTCTGAATTTTCTTTTCTTTCTCAATGTCTTTTGTATTATTTATGTCCTTTGGCTTTCCATATAAATTTTGGAATTGGCTGGTAAATTTTGACAAAAGTTTTGTGCTTATTTTGATCAAAACTATTGAATTTACGTACAATTTTAAGAAATATGGACATCTTAATAGTAATATTAAGTATTCCAATTAAATAGCATGTTATATTTTTAATTTTTTGGATATATTTATTTCTGTCCAAACTTTCTTGTTGCAAAGGCTTTACTGGATGTAGTGGCATAATCCCAGCATTTGGAAGGCTAAATCAAGAACATTGCTGTGAGTTGAGGCCAGCCTGGGCTACATAGTGAGTTCAAGGCCAGTCTGAATTGCATAGGGAGACACTGTCTCAAAAAGCAAAAACAAACAAAAAAAGCAATGTAGAGGACTTGCACAGTTGTATTAATTGCATTACAAAGTATTTTATATTCATGCCATGTAAGAGGAATTTTTTAAACTTCATTTTCCAATTATCTGTCTTTATATATATATGTATATATATACATATATATATATATATATATATATATACTTTTCAATCTTGTGTTCTACTATCTTGCTAAATTATATAGTAGTTTCAGTAAGTGGTTTTTTTTTTTTGAAGAGACCTAAGGACTATCTATACAATCAATTTTTCAAACTCAGACATTAGTTCTTCTTTCTTTTCCAGTACTTATGTTTTTTAATATTTTTCTTGCCCACATCACTGTTCAACTCTCTAACGCAATGCTGAGTAAAAGAATGGGTATCACTTTTTCCTCTTGATCAATAGACTAACTTTGAGTAAAATGCTAGGTGTGGGTTTATTTCATATATGAGAGTTTTCACATTGAACAGGTTTCTTCCTATATCTAATGTATTTCATATTTTTATTATAAATAGGCATTTACAGTTCTTCTGATTGTTCTTTCTGCATCAATGGAAATTATTCCATTGTTTATTTTCCTTTATTCTATTAATGTTGCAGAATACATTCTTTAATTATTGAATGCTGAGGTATTTCTTGAAAATGTTAAACTTGATCATTATGTATTCTTAATTTTATGTATTGCTTGATTTGTTTTATTTTTTAGGAATGTTTGGTCTCTGTATATGAACACGTTGTGGTTGATACATTGTGTCAACTTGAGAAGTTTAGAAGTTTAACTCAGCAGGCGGCCAGGATCCTCACTTTGTAAACATCCTGAGCCTGTGCAAAAGGAGGGCACAGAGATGACATGGGCAGATAGCCGGGTAGCCAGCATACAGTATAAGGGACGAAAAGAAGCTTGCTCTCCCACCCCCCTTTTCCTCTTGCTGCTTTTGCTGTCTTCCTCCTTGAACTGTTACCCCCTGCTCCATGCCACCCTGTCTTGGAGCCATCTGATTATGGACTGAAACCTCTACAAACTGTGAGCTAAATAAAACTTTCCATCCTTAATTTGAGGTATTGAGTACTTTCTCTTAGCAATGAGAGAAAAGTAATCAAGACAGAACACAATATATGAATGTTATGGCTGTTTCTAGATGTCCCTCCAAATCCTCATGCAGTCATCATTGGGACTTCTCAGAGGTGGCTGGATCTAGGGTGTGTGATTTGGGGACTGACAGTGCCCCATCCTGGGTGTAAGCAGCCTTTGGGTGGGTAGCCTGGATAGAATAGAAAGGACAGAAAGAAGGCTTGTTGCTTTGATGCCTCCTACCTGCTCTGTGATGACATGCCATTCTGCCTTGGAACCAGCTGACTATGGACTGAACCTCTAAAGATTGTGAGCAGAAATGAACTTTTCTTTCTTTAATTTCAGGTTTTGGATGTTTTGTCTCTGCAATGAGAAAAGTAACTAAAAAATGAATGGCACTGGTCAATATAATGTTTTTCTAGAAATGTTCTTCTGTTATTGGTACTAATTTTTATGCTGTTTCCATAAAATGAATTGGTGGTTGTTCCTTCTAATAATTTTGAGAAATCTTGAGAAACACTGGTATTATTACTTGCTCATCTGTTTGATGCAAATCAGTAATGTAGCCATCCAGCCCTGATGCTTTCTTAGTGGCTGTATGAGTTTCCTAGACCAATTGTAGCTGTGCAGTTCAAACCAAATGGATTCAAAGAACAGAAAAAGAGAGTAGAAGCCTGAGAACAAGACACCAGCAAAGCCTTGTCCTTTCAAAGCCTCAGAAAATTATCCTTCCTTGTCTTTTCCTATTCCTTGTGACCTCAAGTGCTCCCTGACTTGCAGAAGAAGAACTCTAATCTCTGCCTCACCTTCACATAGCTGGTTTCCAGTGTCTCTTCACCTCTATGTTCAAATTTCCCTCTTCTTATGATCCATCAGATATTGGACTAAGAGTATACTCTACTACAGTATGACTTCATTTTAATTTAGGCAATTACATTTGTAATGCCCTTGTTTCCAAATAAGGCCACATTCTCATGTACTTCAAACTTCCACAAATAATTTTCAGAGAAATAATTCAACTCATAAAAGGTAGTATTTTAAACAATTTATCAGTGTAATCTTTCTTTTTCTCCTTATGTATACTTAGCATACCCTTTAATACTATCCACTTAAAATCTTTAGTAGTTTCAACAATTGTACACACATATATGCATCATACAAGATAAGACAAATGACAATTATGTCTTTCCAGAATGGTAGCTTGTGCCACCACCCAGTCTAATTTCCAAGCTGTGTACTAGCATTTCCTGTTCTTAGTTTAAATACAAATAAAAGACATAGTTATTTGGGTTTTTTTGTTTGTTTATTTGATTGAGGTATTGGGGACTGAACCGAGGGCCTTCACAATGAGCTATATTACCAGACGATTTTTATTTTAAAACAGGGGATCACCCAGTTACTATGTAGCCCAGGGTAGGCCCAGGTCAACCCTTAGAGTGCTGGGATTATAGATATGAGTCACCACACTAGGCTCATAACATATACTATGATGTTTCTAGCTTCTTTCACTTCTTATGATAGCAGCCGATGTTTTGATCATATCAGCCATTTTCCTTAGAGTTCTGTGATTTTGTTGTTGTTTTTGCTAAGTAGTATGCCACTTAATGAACACAGCACCACCTCTACCATCAATATTCAACCACTATGCTCTTAATAGCATTTTGGCTTGCTTCCAGGTTTAGATAAAACTTCTTGACCTAAAGGCTATAAACAGCAGTTAGTACTAATTGGCTAATATTTTTATTCAAATCTTCTATTTGCTTACTGAGTAAATAAAAATCAGTAAACTTGGTAAATATCATTGGGTGACAGAAGGTAAAATTGCTCAATATCATTTTTCATTTAATATTTTCTTTATACACATTGAAGTATTGTTATAAATAGCAAGAACATTTAGAATGTCAAGTCTTATTAAAGAATTGATTCTTTAATCATTATAAAACGATCTTCCCTGTTCATATATCTTTTCTTGAAGACTACCAAGTCTAACATAACTATAGGCAAAGTATCTATCATAGCCTTACTAACACTGTATTACATCTTCTTACATAATCTCATTTTGTGGATTCCTGAAATTGAGAATATCTCCCTTGTTGGGGCTGGGGATTTAGCTCAGCGGCAAAAGCGCTTGCCTGGCAAGCGCAAGGTCGTGAGTTCGGTTCCTGGTACCGGAGAAAAACCAAACTCCCCCCCCCAAAAAAAAAAACAAAACAAAACAAAAATATCTCCCTTGTTGTCAAGAATCTTCATATTGATTATCTGTTTTTTCTCCTTTTTCTTTTTCTTTCTTCTTCTGGATTAAAGCCTTTTTCATACCTCATCATTTTGGTAACATATAAACAAAAAATGGAGTGATTAATTCATTTAATGAGTTTTCTATAAATTATTCTCAAAATTTAAAACTTATCACAGCCCACCTTATAATGACAGTATAATACTTAATATTTGATATAAGAAACTACTAGGAATTCTATTCTCCATTTCTATCTTCCAAAATTTAAGTTATTGATGCAATTTATTTTATCTACCTACATATTATATATTCAATATACTTTGTTATAATTTTTATATATGCCATTGAAGTTTTCCTTCTACATTAAGAGAAAAAATTATTTCTAATGGTCCCCCATTTAAAGAAATATTTTAACTTTATATCTATATCATTTTTTATATCTGAAGGATATTCTTTGGCCTTTATATTTTAAAGAGGAAAAAATAAGAAAATAACAATAATGAAGACAAAAACAAAACAACACAAAAACAATAAGAATGATACAGGATTTCAAAACAAGATGATAGGAAATTAACAATGGTTGTTATATTACATATTGTCATCTTCAACAAAGTTGTTCAGATTACCAGATGTAGGAATGCAAGATTGATCAAACAGTTGAAGACAATAAAAAGTAATAAAGAACATTATAAATGATACATAGCTTTATTAAACAAGATAGTAGGAATTCAATCGTGGTTGTTATACTGCATATTGTTGTTTTCAGATTAGTTGCTCAGATTACCAGTTATAAGAATGCAAAATTGGTAAAGAAAAAAATTTAAGCATAATTTCTCTTTGCAATAAAGCAATAGACAACAGCAATAAAATTATCACAGCTATAATTGTATACACATATATATGTATTTTAATTTAAAAGAGAAAAGAACAAAAAATAACAAAAACAAAGACGTAAACATAACAAAATGATACAGAATTTCAAAACAAGGTGATAGGAAATTGACAATAGTTGTTATATTACACATTATTATCTTCAAAGTAGTTACTCAGATAACCAGACATAGGTATGTAAGATTGATCAAATAATTGCACATTAACTATTCCTTTCAATAAAGCAATAAAAACTAGTAGTACAATTATCTTAGTTATCTTGTGCATATATACACATATTTCTCCCTTCCTTCCTTCTTTCTTTTTTCTGTTTTCCTTCATCCCAGTTGTTCTTTTCTTTCGAGCAGTTTCTTTCCCTTTCATAATATCTATTGTACCTTTCAGATTTTATTTATTCTTTCATGTTCTTATACTAGGGAGGCAATATCGTGTTTACACATGTGAGTCTGATTTATTTCACTTATGAGTATGGTCGCTAGTTGCATCCACTTACCTATAAAAGCCTCAGGTTTATCTTTCTTCATAGCTGAGCAATACTCCATTGCATAAAAAATACCACATCTTTTTTATGCAGTCCTCAGTTTATAGACACTCAGGTTGTTTCCAAGATTTAGCTATTACAAATTGAGCTGCTGTAAACATGGGTGCACATATATCACTGTGGTATGATGTTTTCAATTCCTCTGGAAAAATACCCAAGAGGGGAATAATTGTGTTGAATGGGACCTCTAATCCTAGTTTACTGAGGGAACTCTAGAGGGACTTCCACAGTGGCTGAACCAATCTACACTCCTACCAACAATGGAAAAGGGCTGCTTTTTCTGCACAACCCCTCTAGCATTTGTTATTGGTTGATTTCTTGATGATAGACATCCTTTCTGGAGTGAGATGGAATCTCAGTGTTATTTTAATTTGCATTTCTTGAATGACTAATGATGTTGAATGTTTCCTTATGTATTTATTTGTCATTTATATTTCTTCATCTGAGAAGTGTGCATTTATCTCAGATACCCATTTTTGGATTGGGTCTCTGAAATTGGGGGGCCTGATTTTTTTAATTCCTTGTATGTTCTAGATAGATGTCCTTTGTCTGACTGACAGTTGGCTACCATTTTTTCCCAATTCATGGGTTTCCTTTTTACCGTGTTAGTGATTTATTTGAATGTGCAAAAACTTTTCAATAAGATGAGATCCCAGTTGTTGATTTTTGAAGTATTTCTAATGCAGTGTGGTTTTTGCTCATGAACTCTATTCCTATACCTATGTCTTCAAGATTTCTGCTTTCATTCTCTTCTATTAGATTTAGTGGTTTTTTAAAATATTTAGATCTTTCTACCATTTTGACTTTAGTGTGGTACATAGTGATAGACATGGGTCTAGTTTTAGCCTTTGACATGTGGACAACTAGTTTTTCCAGCACCACTGATTAAAGAGGCTATCTTTCCTCTAGTAAGCATATCTGGCCCCTTTGTCAAAGATAAGATGGTTGAGTGTATTTGTGGTTGTGCCTGCATCTTGTAGTCTGTTCCACTGATGCTCAGATCTGTTTTATTGCCAGTACCATGCTGAGTTTATCACAGTAGGTTTTTAGCATAATTTCAAGTCAGGGATTGTGATACCTCCTGCCTTGCCTTTGTTGTCCAGGATTGCTTTTGCTATTCTGGAGATCCTCTGGTTCCATATGAGGTTTAGGAATATTTTCTCTGTGAGGTATACTAGTGGTATTTTGATTGGGATTGCATTGAATCTATGTAAAATTTTGGAAGTATGGCCATTTTCACAATGTAAATTCTTCCTATCCATGAGCAAGGAATTACATATACTGATTTGCTTATGCTGAACCATCCCTGTATTCCTGGGATGAATCCCAGTTGGTCATGATGTATTGTCTTCTTGTCTTCTTGATGATTTGCTGCATTCTATTAGCTAGCATTTTGTTGAGAATTTTTACATCTATGTTTGTTAGGGAGATTGGCCTGTAGTTCTCCTGTTTGGTTGAGTCTTTCTCTGGTTTTGGTATCAGAGTAATGCTTGCTTCTAGGAATGAGTTTGGGACAGTTGCTTCCCTTTCAATTTCATTAAACAGTTTGAGAAGAATTGGTATTAAATCTTCTGTAAATTTCTTGTAGAATTCAGCTGTGAATCATCAGGACCTGGGCTTTTCTTTGTTGATAATTTTTTTTGTTATGTTTTCAATTTTATTGTCTGATATTGAGTTATTCAAGGTTTTTATATCTTCTTAATTCAACTTTGGTAATTTTTTGTCTAGTTGATCTATCTCTTTGTGACAAAGGGGTGTTAAAATCCCCTGTTACAATTATGCAATTAATTATTTGACTTTTCATGACTGTTAACATTTGCCTTATATTGTGTTTTCCTACATTTGGTGCATATATATTTATGACTGTTGTCTCTTTCTCTTGTAGTTTTCCCCTAGCAAGAATATATAGCCTTCTTTATCTTTTTTGATCTTTATTGGTTTGAAGTTCATATTGTCTGCAAACAGAATAGCTACCCCATCTTTTTTCTGGGTTTTTATCACATGGAATATTATTTTCCATCCTTTTACTTTCAGTCTATGAATTTCCTCTTGAGTTAAATGCATTTCTTGTATGCAGCATATTGTTGGATTTTGTTTCTTGATCCACTCTGCCAGTCTGTTTCTTTTGACTGGTGAATTGAGGACATTTACATTAATGGTTATTACTAATATGTATTGACTTACCTTTGTCATGTTGTTTTCTTGCTGTTAGTTCTGTACTTTCTGATTCTATTTAATTGTTTACTTTGCTTAGGGGTTCTTTTCTATTGTGGTCTTGCAATGGTAGTCATTTTTATCTCTGTGTAGAATGCCTTTAGTACTCTTTGTAGGGTTGTTTTGGTGGTCATGAATTTCTTCAGTTGATCCTTCTCATGGAAAATCTTACTTCTCCATCAATTTTGAAAATAGTTTTACAGGGTACAACAGTATGGGTTGGAAGTTGTCTTTCTTCAGGACCTGAAACACTTCACCCCAAGCTTGTTTTGACTCCATGGTTTGTGTGGAGAAGTCTGCCATGATTCTCATGGGTTTTCTCTTATAGGTGATGTGTTTCTTTCCTCTAACAACTTTTAATATTGTGTTCTTTTGTTGAGTTTCTGAGATCTTGATTATTATGTATCTGGGTGTACATTTATTTTGGCTATGGCTAATTGGAATTCTATGTGCCTCACTTACTTGTATGTCCAATTCTTTTTCCATGCTTGGGAAATTTTCTGCTATTACTTCTGCAAATAATTATTCATGTTGCCTCCTGCTCTTTCGTTGACACTTACCAGTCTTATATTGTTTTTCTTGCCTCATCTTGCAAATGTTTAATTGTTATTTGCTGGTTCCTTGCTATTTTAAAGATATTATTCTATTCACAATCAGTAGCTGCAATGCTGTCTTCAAGGTCTGGAAGTCTGTCTTCTATTTTGTTCAAGTGTTTTTGCTGGCTTTCAGTGGAATTTCTAATTTCCTGAATATCCCTTTGAATCTGTTTCATGCATTGTAATTCTTTCCTATACTGTTCATTCAAGGTTTCCATCATTTTTCTGTGCTCCTCTAGTTTTGTATGTAGGTCTTCCTTTGATATGCTAAGTAATTCTTTTATTATGGTTGTCATTTCTTTTTTACTTAAGTGATTGTTTCTGATATTATTTCCTCCATATCCAGATGTAGTTTATTCTTTACTTCAGTTGCTATCATTTCAGAAACTTCAGGTGTGTGACTTCAATATTCTTCTATGTTGATGTTTCCTGAACTTGTTCTGGGTGAGATGGAGGATTGAGACTGCATTTTGCTCCTTCTTTTTGTCATTTTCAAAGCTGTCTAGGCTTCCCAGGATTCAGGATCATTCCCACAGTGGTAGTAGACAGTAGACCATGGGTTCTCAGCCCTCCGCTCCAAGTCTGCTCACCAAGGCTCTGTAGGTTTCCCAGGACTCAGGGCCATTCCCACAATGGTGACTGGAGGTGGAATATGTGGCATCAGGTTCCTGGCAGCTCACTGAGGCTTCCCAGGATGTAGAATCCTTCCTATGATGGCAACAGGGGATGGAGCAAGGGATTTGGGCTCCTAGACAGCTCACTGAGGCTTTCTGGTACCCAGAATCCTTCCTCAAATGGCAGTGGGGGTGGAGTGTGGGGTCTCAGGGTTCCAGACAGCTCACCAACGCTTCATGGGACCCAGCGTTTTACTCTAAATGGCAGTGGGGGTGGCACAAGGGATTTTGGGCTACCAGACAGCTCACTGAGGCTTCCCAGGACCAATGGTCCTTCCTGCAATCTCTTTGGCATTTCATTAATATATACACATCACTTCAGCTTTCATTAGTCTGATAATTTTAAATTTATCAATTCAATTTCTTATGGTCTCCATTGTTTTGAATGAGAATTCAGCAGTAATTCTATTCTTTACTCTCTTTAACATAATTTGTTTTTTTGTTCTGAATGCTTTAAATATTCATTTTGTTTTATTTTTATCAGTATAAGGTATGGTGTCCTAATAGCTTATAAGTCATTGAAAGTATTTGGTTTGATAGTCTTTCACCTCAATGTGATTGTTTGTATGATTTTTGTAAAGCTATCTTCAAGTTTATTAATTATTTTTCTTATGTTTTAAACTACTATATGTAGTATATAATTAAAATTTTACTTCACACACTATATATTTAGTTCCATAATTTTCAGGTGGGTTCTTACATTAGTTCACAAATATATTATTACAACCCCTTTCTTTTAACAAATTTTACCCATTCTCTGATAGACTTTATAGAATATTCACAAAAAAAATAAAATAAATGTTTGTATATCACTTCCAACATTTGGAATGCTTGTGAGTCTATATCCACTAGCTAATATTTTTCTTGACTATAATATAAGAAAACTATATTGGTAGTTCTTTCTTGTCCCATATTTGACCATTTTTAAAATAATATATGGCACATTTGGGTGAGATGATATCGAGAGTGGTTCTTGATTGTGTTCTGTTTCTTTGATAAATTCTGTTCTAGTAGGCAGTTAAATTGCTGGCATATGGGCTTGAACGTGTAGATGCTTGATTTTATTCTTTTTCAAATGTGAGTGCTTTGGCTTTGATCATAGTCCTTGGGGAATAACCCATTTCTGGGATGTAATCCATTTCCAGCGTGTGGCCCTTCTAAGCTCTCAGCAGAGCCCAATGTGCTTGCCAAGTTCATCTAACTTGGCAGGATCCAAACTTCATACCCTGTCTACTATAGTGAGAACCTGCTGAAGAATCTGGTTAGCTTTCCTGGACATTTTGGATTGCTGCCCAAGCATTCATAAATTAGGTGTCAGCAATGAATTTGAGGTATAATTAAATGTGGGAACTCTCTCCACTGTAACTTCCTCCATTACAGAATTTCCTTCTCAATTTCTAACTGCTTTGCAATTGCAAACATTTCTCACTTTTAAGTCCAAAAGAACCATGAGTTTCTGCTTAAATTCTGGCTCTCCATGCTGTGTTCAATGTGAGGTACCCTCAGAAGGAAGGCAATGCACATCTTATCCCTCATCTCTATGTTTTTCTCTCTTAAAGGCTAAACAGAACATTTTCTACCTGATTTTGGTAGTTTCAAATAATATTTTTTATACTTTTCTCAAACCTTATAATTATTATTTGCAGGATCAATAATTCAATAAATCTCTTCTACAATTATCAGAGAGAGAGAACCTGTGGACCTGTGATTTATAAGTCTGCTCCTTCAAATCATAAGGATGTAGAAGGGCTGTGGCATTGTGAAGGAGAGGGTGTCCCACTTCCCTCTATTACAGCTGTGCAGCTTTGGATGAGTCTGCATTACACATTTATAATTTCTGTTAATATTTTACTTGAAAAAAGTACTCCACTATTTGAAAGTCACATTTTTGGTCTTAGACTTAATTACAATTTGAGAAACAAAATGATTTTTAAAATTCTGATTCTGCTTATTAAGCCAGATCACATGGGAATAGTGCTCAGCCATTCTACTCTTAAGCTATCCAAAACTATTACTTATTTATTCTTAGTTTTAAATGTGCTATTCTCATTGGAACATGGAGTTTTCAAGGTCAGTGTCAACAATGATGATGGGCCACAGGAAGTGGTAGCGAGCAACTCCACCAGCCAGTTTAAATTTCAATGTGTAATCAAAAAGCCTCAGTGTTCACATAAAAACCTTTACTTTTTTAAAAATTTTCTGGAAAGATGATGTTTACACTTTAAATCATTTTAATCAAAGTCAATCACTTTTATTAGAAAATTCAAACCTAGCTTCTGGTTTACCATAACAAAATCTTTATTTGATCATAATAAAAACTGAAATCTGACAAGAGACATTTGTCACAGCTGTTTTACAAAAGTTTGGAAAATGGTACATGAAAAGCAGAACCCCATTGTTATTTGATATTATTAATTTATTATAGTGTCTTAATCTTTCTGGATACTGTAACAAAATACCATAAACTAGGTGGCTTATAAACAACAGAAATGTGTCTCTCACAGATTTGGAGGCTGGGAAACCCAAACTCAAGATGCCCACAACGTCAAATGTCTAGTGAAGGTCTACTTTCTGGTTCATGGTGCTTTCTTGCTATGCCCTCAAGTAATGAAAGGGTTGAATATTCTATCAGAAAAATTTAAAAGGACACAAATGCCATTCATCTAGGCTCTATTCTCAGAATTTAATCACTTCTCAAGTTCCCTACTTTAAAATATCAACACATGTGTGATTGAGTTTTAATATGAGTTTTGGGGGACAGAAAGGTTTAGATGATAGTACATTGTCACAACTGAATATTATTTCACACAAAGACAGAGAACAAAGTATTAGCAGGGGTCCTTTGATTTCTGGTATTCCTAAAATAATATATGTGTTAGTCTAAGAAATTGAAAATAAAATCTAAATTTGAGTAAAATATAGTATTCATTTGTTACCATAAATATGAAATAAATTTCTGAAATAATTTCATACATATATTGAACCCATGATATTTTATGAACTCATCCAATATCATCAGAAAGTTAGTATAATGAAATAATACCCTACATTTGACATGAGGATTGAAGGAGGAAGAAAATCTAGGTAGAGAGGCAGGTGTTTTTTTACATACTATTTATATTGCCCAGTAAATTATTGATTTTATGTGTAATTTTGTAGCCCCTCTTTGTAACATTATAATAAAATTATTATAGTCATTTAATAAAAAAATCTTAACACAATCAGTTCACAAATACTTAGAAAAGACTCAAAAAAGACTGAACAAGACACAGTCTTAAGCTTTTATAATGGATAACATACTAGAGAGATATACTACCATGAACTTGATGGATGCACTAACAGATGTTGTACATCATGTTATAGAAACAGTAATTTATACAGATATACATTTCAAATATTTTTATTGTGTACTATTTAAACATAAAGAAAATTAGAGAAACAACATAATACCCCTCACTAAAGATTTATATGACTCTTAACCATTCTTAACATTTTGATTCAGATTTTTTTAATAATATATTCCAAAAAAATAAACTCCCACCTTTATTCTCATTCCCTTTTCCCTTGAAAATAGTATACTATAGTTGTTGTATTAATGTCTTATGCTTTTTGTAACTTAGACTGTATATAGCCATGAAGAATATATACTATTGTCTGGCATCTTAAAATCTTTTCTATTTGATGCATAAAATTCACTGCATTATACTACTAAAAAGCTTTTAGTCATGAATATGCCCCTATTTATTTACTAATTTTCCACTTGATGAATATTTACTTGATTTAAATTTTATGTTAAGTAGGCTTGTGTATATTTCTTGTTTCTAATGCCAAAAATAAAACTGTTCCTAGGATATGTAAGGGTAGAATTTCATTGGCTTCAGATATGCACACATTTACCTGAATAGATATTGTGAAACAACTCTCCCATTTTGTTGTTACAACTTCCACTGTATGAATAAAAGATAGAGTCATTTTCTATATTTTTGGGATAATAGTCCTCAGTTATTGCCAGCTAATCAGGCCCACAATCTCTCAAATGCGTGGATGGTGAAGGCTTAAATAAATGACACAAATGAAATGATTTTGGGGTTCTAGGAGGGTCTACCTCTCGTACAATATTTAAGATTCTCTGGGTTAAGATCCAGACTTCCCTGGGCTGCCCATATTTATTAGGTTTTCAAATAAAGGAGGGGTGTACTGAAGAAAATGTAGGAATCTGGGCAGGACTTGGGAAACCCATTATGGAATTCTCCAAGTAATATTTATGTTAATTTAAAAGAACTAAGTTATCTCCCTGAAGGCCTTCAATGCAAGAGTGAGATGCCAGCAGCTACAGCATGTTTGTAGTTAACTGGGGTTGGAGCCAAAAGTCCTCAGCTGTGGCCTTGCCTTGTCCTTTGAGGCCTCATGGCTTCCCCCAGCATTACAGGTCTCATAGGGACCAGTGACTCACAAGCAAACATGAAATGCCAATTTGTTAATATAAGTCCTCCTCAGAGCTGCTTTATAGTGGTCTCCATCACTATATCTTATTAATAATAGTATTATTAGACTTTTAAACTCATGGGTATCATGTTGTTTTTAACCTAATTTCTTATTTACTGATGAGGAAATTGGATATATTTATTAGCTATTTAAGTTTCTACCCCTATGAATCGTCTACAAATCACGTCATCATTTTTAAATAAACTATATACATATTTCTTCTTGATTTATAGATTATTTATGCTTTGGGTATTAACTGATTGTTGAGCATATGAAATAAAAAATCCTCTTTCTATCAGTAGTTCTTCCTTTAACTTTCCTTGTGATTTTTTTTCCAAAGGAAGATTTCAATCTTAAAAGTCAAACTTATCTGTTTTTTCCCTTTATAAGTGTACCCTAGTTTAGCAGTCTTTAAATTAATACCATAAGTATATCAATCTATTTTTCTCATATATATTTTAAACCTTTTAATTTTTTCCTGTGTTAGAATGTTCATCAATTCATATTTTATTCTTATTAAGTACAAAATTATTCTTCTCCTCCTTGCTAACGAGCTGGTGCAGCAAATCTGGAATCAGTGATCTTCATTTCTGATGTACAGTGCTTCATTTGGTTACCTGGGTTGTGCTTTTTGAATCATGTCCTGCATTAATTTAATTTCTTAAAAAGAAGTCACAAATTGAGGGGTTGCAGGAAGGTAAGATCTAGTGATTCTGCTCATAAAAATAATCAAACCTCTCCTCCACTTTTTGTCACTAAATAATCCCCACTGATGATATTTGGGTGCTTGAGGCCTTGTTTGAAAAGATGAGTGTTACATTTAAAAGTATTAAGAAAGGATTCTTTAAATTTATTTAGTCTGAGTCCTTCAGTCATCAGGAATAAAACAGTTTGAATGTAAAAAATACAAACAATTTATAATATTTTCTTGTTATATTACTGGGATCTTTTCTAGTTACAGACTAGAATTCTACGCAGCTTCCTAGGAGCCCAGTGTATGATAAAGTCATAACACTTGTGCTGGCTAGCGTTCTGCAGCAGTGTTTTCGTTGTCTATTTTATGTGTTTTTTAAATCTCTCACAATATGAGGGCTGAGTAATCGATAACACATGTGTAGAAAATTGTACTCAAAACAGTTTTCTGTGGAACATGAGTAGCTTGTCAAAACTCCATGTATTCCTCACTGATTTCAAGTGTATTACACACACACTTCTTAGATGCCATTGGGGAAGGCAGGCATACCTATGGAAAATAGGAAATTAGTTCACTTACGCAGCAATGGCAGATCTATCAAAGAAACAAATGTATCTGGATTTTCTAATGTGAAAGCAAAGAAAGCAATCATATAAAATATTAGGGAGGAGAGATTTGAGGTGCTATTTCTCCTGCATCAAGGTTTAAAGACACACATCAACTCCTGAAGTCATCATTCTGTCTTTGTTGCCATCACCTTCTCTGACCCCTGCAGACTGAAGGTCCTGGGATCTCAGCTTTTCTGTTTTACAGAGACGCATTGCTCTGGATTTGGACCTACCCCTCCACTCCAGTCTGCACTGAGTCGGGCATCAAGAAGAAAGCAACATCATTAACACTGGCTAGGAACTTACTGATTACAGCCCAAGATTATCTTTATTTTTAAACAACAACTGACAATGACTAGTTGGCAAACTTCAAATAACAAGGATGGAGTTGTATTAAATAAAATGGTGTCGTATTTCAGCTTTTAGTGCTCTGAGCACTTAAGAGGTATAAATATACATTTTCTTTCTACTATGTAGAAGCAAATTCAGGACATATGTGATGGGGAACTGGAGGTGGAGATCTGTCTTGCACCCATCAATTACTGTTCTGGGATGGAATCCACAAAACCCCCGTCTCTTACCCTGACACATGTTGGTAACATATGTCTTTCTGGTCTTCAAAGACAGATTCCATCTTATTCCCTCAAGTAACTAAGTTTGCCTATATTGCACAGCAGGAGGACAAGGAGTTAGCATTTGACACAATATGTGTAATGCAATTAAAGATGTTACTTAGCCCTAACATGCATCAAAGATAATTTTACAAAATAAATATTATTTAACACTTGAGGTCACTTTCAAATAAGAAGCCATATAAAATGTGATGAGAGTAAAGCAATAAATAAGTGAAATATACATTCAAATGTGACAGACAGAGCTACAAATAGAGTTAAAATTGGAAGCTCAAATGTTTTGATTAGATGGCAAAGTTAGTTTGTCTGTGATGCTTTTCTCAAACTTCTTTTTGTTAGGTTTACAGCACCTCCTTGAAGCACCTCGTTTGTAAATCCAGAGTCAATTCAATTTAACAGAACTTTATTGTGCACATACATTTGACCTTACCCTCTACTGAGCAATTTGGAGTGCAGAAAGGGATGCGTACTTCCTTCTCTAAGAACCTGTCTACACTTCAATCTGAAAGGCAGGAAGGGCAAGTTTAAAGCAAGTGAAGTGAGGTAGACAGAGGCTTAAAATAGTGGAGAGTGGTGGGAACTTCATTAAATCCAAGAGCAGAGGCAGTCTTCTGAAGAGGTGAGTGGTGAGCTGCTTAGTTTAAATTCATTATCCTGTGTGGAAATAAAGATTCGCTCGGGCCAGATTTTGTAATGTTTTCCCCAGAACACTTTCATGTTTCTCATGATTAATACTTTTTTAACTATAGATGGCAACTTTTAAACTGAAGTGCCAAAGTAAACATGATTATGAGCTATGGATGGCTCATGTGCTAAGCAATTTAAAGCACAGGCCAGGAATATCCATTCATTTCTTTGAGAATAATTCATTAATTCATTCCAAATGCTTTCATTCAATTGAAAATGATCCATGACTTCTACTTTACTATATCCACTTTTTTTTAATTTTAAAAATAAAAGGAGGAAAATATTAACAGACAGACAACATTTTACAACATAGCAAAAGAACAGTACAGACAATACGGAGTTACAAACAAAGTGGTAGGGAATTAACAATG
>NW_004955457.1:15148553-15165486 GCF_000276665.1 Chinchilla lanigera | reverse complement strand
TTTTTGTCTACCTTACTTTTTACTCAGCAACATTTATTAAATATGTCCACTCCTTCCTCTAATACCACACTATCTTACCTTCCTGCACAATATACTGGCAACTCCTTCCCAGTCTCCTCTTTTGGGGCTACCACTCAGAATTATGCTCAGATGTGCATGTAACTTACCTTTGGATCTCCAATCATGATCGCCACTCTGTGCTCCTACACATATATCCACATGGATCTCTAGCAGATATCCTGTTCCAAGTTCTTGATTTTCTTGATTTTGTGGTGATGCAGATCCTTCTGTGGCCAGCTTCATAGCAATAAATGGCATCAGTTCTTTAACCTACTCACTTATTCAAAAGATAAACTTGGGATTCTTCATCTATATCTTTCTCTCCATTATGCCCATTTTTCTACACTTTCACTGCAGCCACAATAGCCCTCAGTACAATTATCTTTCACCTTCATTACTAAAACACCTCCATGCTTCCCTGAATTATTCTTTGCTTATTATCACAAAATTTTAAAAATGTAAGTCTTGTTTTTTCATGACACTTTCTTGCTTTAACGCATTTCGTCTTTCTCCAGAACCTTGGGGTAAAAGAAAAGTGTTTTTAATGTGTTAGGTGGTACTGTGTAGTCCAGCCCCTCCTGTCTGTACCTTGAGCAGTGCTGCTCTACTTTACATGGTATATAGTCCAGTAAGTAGGTTCCTTTCCTACAACAAACCAAGCTTTTCTCCAACCTTGCTGAAATATTTTGGAATTCCTCTGGCTTACTCCTTAGATCAAATAGCCACATATATTAGTTATCTTCTCATTGCTGAGGTTCATTATCTGACATACAAAAATTGTGACAGAAAAAATTTATTATGACTCATAGGTTCAGAGAGCTCAGTCCATGGTGGGCTGGCTCCAAGGTAGAAATGTTATGGAGAAATGTCAAAGTAGAAATGTCACATCTACCCTGCAAGATTGCTCAGGTCATGGCAGCCAAAAAGCTGAGAGTGAAGATCAAGTGAGAGATACATCTTCTCTTGTGGCTTGTGTTTAGACGTTCCCTCAAACCCTCATGTAGTCATAGGTAGGGCCTTTTCAGAGGTGCCTGGAGCTAGAGTATATAGTGTTAGGGTTGATTCATGGTGCAATGTTGGATCAAGGGAACTAGGATTAAGGGTATGAGTGTTATCTGCCCTTAGCCTGGATAAAATATAAGGGATAGAAAGAGCTACAGTCATCTCTTGCTTGTTTTGCTACCTTCTTCCCACCATGAACTGTTTCTCCTCTGCAATACCTGTCTACCATGACACCCTGCCTTAGAGGCACCCAATTATGGACTGAAACCTCTACAAACTGTGAGGTAAATAGATCTTTCCTCCTTTAATTTTGTTTGTTCAATATTTTGTCTCAGCAATGAGAAAAGTAACTAAGGCACCCTTCAAAGGCACATTCTCAGTGACCCAGTTCCACTACCTGGGCGCTCCCCATAATATCACATGCAGTTATCAACTCAGCAAGGATTTAACTCTCCAATAAGTATAGCACTCTCATAATGCAGTCACCTTCTGAATGCCACATCTCTGAACACATAGGACTTTGGAGGATACCTTAGTTCTAAATCATAGTATTTGACCCTGCCCTGCAAAAGATTCATGCCTATCTCACTAGGTAAAATTCATTTAGTCCATCTCCAAGAGATGCCAAATCTTAACAGTTCTAAATTGCTCAAAAGTCCAAGTTTAAAGTTTATTCTGATGAAAAGTACCTATATCTGTGAGCTCCTATAATTTTTTTTAAAAAAGGAAGTCAAATACTTCTAAATTCCTGTTATGGCTTCTATCTGTATATATGTTCCTCAAAAGCCTCATGTGGTCATAGGGAAGGTAGTTGTAGGTGACTGAATTTAGGATGCGTGATGGTGAAATTGAGGGTGTATGAATAGAGATGAAAGGTATATGATAACTAAATTATCCACTGATTGATTTAATATAGTTATGAGTTTGGGTAATGGGAAACATAGTTCTGGGTATGGATAATCCCTGGGTGTAGGTAGCACTATCCAAAAAGTGGGTAGCTTAGAAAGGTTAAAAGGGAGAGGGAGGCTGCTGCTGCTGCTGCCTTTGCTTGCTGTCTTCTGCCTTCTCTGCAGCACCATGGACTGTTTCTCCTTTGTGATGGGAGTATCCCATGCTTTGGAGCCAACCAACTATGCATTGAAACCTCTATAAACTGTGAGCCATAATAAACCTTTCCTTTTTAAATTGGGGATGTTGTATATTTTGTTTTAGCAGTGAGAAAAGTAACTTAGATTTTGGTATCAAAAGTGAGGTTGTTGTTGTGATGCTAACTGGCTGTTTGGTTCAGAAGGCTTTGGAGTTAACTGATAGGAAGAGTTTGGACAGTTTCGGAGATGCCAACTTAAGAAGCTATCCTGGAAGGCTTTAAGCTGTACTTGATGGGGGATTTTGTTCAGAGCTCAGAAGACCAGAATGCTACAGAAATACAGCCCATAGGTTCAGATTTCTGTTCAGAAGAAGGACTGAATTGGCTGTTGGACTCCAGATCATGTGTGCTATTCTTAGGCAGAAAATTGTATGCATTTTGCTATTGCCCAGAGATTTTTCCTGACTTAGAGAAGCATGGCAGACTAATTACTCTGAAAGAAAAAAAAATTCAAGGCAGTGAAATGTTGAGACATTGGCATGGCTATTATTGGGTGATTTTAGCAAGATCTATGAGCAAAAAGGCCAACAGAAAGATTCACAACATGGAGAGTTTGGCCTGAAAGGAAGCTCTGGTACCAAAGAAGGGGCAGAGGAGTAGGTGGTTGCTGAAAAAGAGGAGAGCTGTAGAAATGATGACCTATGGGCATCAAAAAGACCAACAAGACTCTTGCTTTTGCAGCCTCAAATTGCAAAGATGAAAGAATTTGCTTTGAGATGAGAGCCCCAAAACACCACATTCAAGAATAGTAGCGACCTAGGGAATTTGCCCCTTAGCATTGGGTTCATAGTACCAGGCAACCCAAGCACTTGACTCCTACCACCAAGAGAGAAGGAGTCACTACTACTACCACTATTACTACTTACTACTATTACTTCAGCTGGCAACAACTCCAGCTGGCAACAGACTTTGCTGTCAACCACGTAGGTGCTGGTTCTAGGTGTATGCAGAATGCAGAATAAGAAAGGCTTCCACCCACATTTCAGCAAAAGGTCTAGGAGGCCAGGAACTGTGCCCCTGAAAGAGCTGTGTGTGAAGCTTTGAGGGTGAAAGTGAAGGTGCAATGGAAACACTGAAATGTTGATGAAGCCAGGAGCAAGAATTGTCTGAGTAAAGCATCAAGGAGTAAGAAATGCCAGCCAAGTTGAGAAGCTGTGGGAGCTACCGCCACTGGAAATGCCATAAGGGTGGAGCCACCAAAGTCCTTTGGAGTTCACATCTTGCTACAGATGGCCCTGAATGATGGCCATGTGTTATGGTTTGTGTCTGTGTGTTCCCCCAAAATCTCACGCGGTCATGGGGCAGGCTTTTAGAGTTTGATTGATTATGGGTGTGAGAGCTACACCGCCCTGGGGTGGATAGTTTGCATATGTAAGGGAGAGGAAGTGGCAGCTTGCGGCCATTTCTGGCTTTTGTGCTTGTTGCTGTTGCTGTGTTCTGCCACCATGAGCTGTAGCCCTCTGCCATGTGCCACTCTGCCTTGTAACCTGCCAAGTATGGACTGAAACCTGCACAAACTGTAAGTGAAATAAACCTTTCCTTCCTTAATCTTGGGCATAAAGTATTTTGTCCCAGCAACGAGAGAAAAGTAACCAAGACACCATGGAATTACAGTACTTAATGTTTGCCCTGTTTTAGACTTGCTTTGGTCTCATTCCTATCCATCTCTCTTATTTGTACCTTTGGGAGTGGGTATGTTTACCTTGTGCCATTGTATATCGGTAGTGTTTAACTTTCTTTTCATTTGTATAGGGGCACATAGCTAAGGATTTTCCTTAAATCTCAGAGGAAACCTCAGACTTGGAATTTTCAGCAGTGCTGAAACTCTTAGGACTCGCAACTCTTAGAGATGGACTGAATGCTGTTTGCATAAAGGGGTATATATGAGTCTTTTGGGGGATAGGGAAAGAGTGTTACGGCTTATATCTAGGGGACCCCCAATGTTTCATGTGGTCATAGATAGGGCTTTTAGGAGGTGGTTGGATCTGGAGTGCATGATGCTGGGACTATCGATGTAATTACTAAATTAGTCCACTATTAGGTTAGCATACTTCTGGGTGTAGATAATGGGAAGGCCCACCCTGGGTGTGGGTGGCACCACCCAAAATGTGAGCAGCCTAGAAAGGATAAAAGCGAGAGCCAGGTTGCTTTTTTCTGATGCTACTGGTGGCTGTTTGCTCCCTTCTGCCTGCCATGGCATGAACTTTTTCTCTTCTGCAGTGCCACCCTCCTTGGAGTCAGACAACTATGGGCTGAAACCTCTATAAACTGTGACCCAAAACAAACCTTTCTTGTGGGTGTTAAGTATTTTGTCTCTTCTTTGCAACAAGAAAAGTAATCAAGACATGCTCCCAAAGGAATGAGTAGGAGACTGAAAAGAAATAATGACAAAATAAGACTTAAATGCAAAAAGATGAATATTAAATCCCCCATCTCCATGTTTAGCATCTAGGGTACATGGTGGTAAGATGTGACCTCCAAAGAGCTTGGGCAACCCCACCTCTATGCATTTCCCAATTGCAACCACAAGCCCTCTGTCTTGATTTGGCTCCATGCAATGCCTGCAGCTTCTCCAGGGCAACATTCCATGTTTCTGTTATGATCAGTTTCCTGGGATCTCTATTTCAGCTTTATTTGCATTGTAATACCTCTATGCATTACCCTCTCAAGGACTCCAGGAAGGGCCTTTGATCCTGTCACACTACATTTCCTGACATCTCAGGCCTTTATCTAAAATCTGGATAGGAGCATCTCTATTGCAATAATTCTTGCATTCTCCATGCCACTACAAAGACAATGCCAAGGTCTGCAGCCAGCTCAAGCAGGAGCCTGGCCCCCTTGGGCAAAGGGCTGCAGTGGCTTCTGTCTGTCAGAACAGGCAAACTCTGATAAATACTTCTCTAGGTGATTCTGAGTGAACAAGGTATCCTGGAATACTCCTCTGTAAGCAATCTTTCAAAGGGATTTACATGTTTAGACCCTTGCACTGCCACAGGTGGGAACTGTCTGGACAATTCCTGCAATGCCCTCAAGGCGTCTTTCTTGTTCTTGTCCAAGTACTTGGTTTCTGTTTAATGACACTAAAATTTTAGCAGCAATACTCTTTTTGGCTTCTGCTTTACAGGTGCTTCATTTCTGGTCAAATTGTAAATTTTACACATTTCTGAGCTTTGCATTTGTTTCCTGATTCTTACTGTAGATCTGACTAAAAGCAGCTAGCAGTATGCATCCCATCATCTGAACTTTGGGCTACCTTGAAATTTTCTCTGCCATGTTAATAGGTCAACCACCATTAAATTCAACTTCATGTACATTTTATTTTTATTTTTATTTTTGGTACCAGGAATGGAACTCAGGACCTTGTGCTTGCCAGGCAGGCCTTTGTGCTGCTGAGCTATATCCCCAGCTTCATGTTCATTTTAGGACATGGAAAAGGGTAAAAAATTATTTGCCTGAATGTAATACAAGTTCCCAGCCCAATTTCCAATACAGTTCCTGTTCCCATCTGAAATCTCATGAAGCTAACATTTACTGTCCACATTTCAGTCAGCAGTCTGTCCTTCATTGTTCTGAGCAGACTGGATCATCTAACTCTGCTTATAGCATTCTGGTGCTTCTCTAACCTGCTTCTCCAAACATTTCCAAATGCCTCCCGCAAGTAATTCTAAAGTATTTTAAACCATATCATCAGTTATAATCATAAAAACGATTCCATTTTTTAAGGATCAGTTTTCTCTATTGCTCATACTTTTTACTGCCAAGAAAATGTACAGGACATACACAATTTATGAGAAAAAAGTTTATTTTAGATCATGGTTTCAGAGGATTCAATCCAGAGTATGTTAGCTCCAAGGGAGAAATAGCATGGTGAAAGGACCTACCAGAAGAAAAACGCTCAAGTAATGGCAGCTAGGAAAGAAAGAGAATAGAAGAACCAGAGTGGGAGGTATAACTTATGAAAGCACACCACCTCCTATACCAGGGCTTCAAACCTTGATATCACATTCAGTTATGACCCCATCAATGGTTAAGTCTACTGATGTGTATAGTACTTCCTTGATCTAATTGTCTTTTTTATTTTAAAGAGAAGAGAACAAAAACAAAATAATAAAAACAAAACACCGAAAACCTATAAAAATGATACCGGATTTCAAAACAAGATGATAGGAAATCATTAAGGGCTATTGATTGCTTATTGTTATCCTCAAGGTAGTTGCTCAGATTACCAGATATAGGTATGGAAGAGTGATCAAACAATTAAACATCAACTGTTCCTTTCAATAAACCAATAGAAATTAGTAGTACAATTATCTTAGCTATTTTGTGTGTGTGTAAATTGTGAATACACAATTCTCAGATGACAAAATACAAATGGCAAATAAACACATGAAAAAATATTCAATATCGTTGGTCATTCAAGAGATGAAAATTTAGACAACAATATTTAAATTTAAATATGTCATATTTTTATTGCTAAGAAAATGTCTCTGTCTTTTCTTCTCTGTCTCTCTTTTCTTCTTTCCCTCATCCCAGTTGTTCTTTCCTATTAAGCAGTTTTGCTCCCTTTCACAATATGTATTGTACTTTTCAGTTTTACTTACTCTTTCAGGTTCTTATACTAGGGAGACAATATGGTATTTACATACGCAGGTCTGATTTACTTCGCTTATGAGTATGGTCTCTCACTGCATCCATTTACCTATAAATACCTCAAGTTTATCGTTCTTTATACCTGAGTAATATTCCATTATATAAAAATACCACATTTTTCCCATCTAGTCCTCAATTGATGGGCATTTGGGTTGTTTTCAAAATTTTGCTATGACAAATTGTGCTGTTTTGAACATAGGTGCACACATATTACTGTGGTATGATGTTTTAAATTCTTCTGGGAAAATACCCAGAAGGGGAAGGGCTGGGTTAAATGGGACCTTTAATTCTAGCTTTTTGAGGAATCTCCAGACTGATTTCCAAAGTGGTTGCATAAGTCTGCATTGCCACCAACAGTGGAGAAGAGTTCCTTTTTCCCCACAGCCCCTCCAGCATTTGTTGTTGGTTGGTTTCTTGATGGTAGCCATTCTTACTGGGGTGGGATGGAATCTCAGAGTTGTTTAAATTTCCATCTCTTGAATGACCAATGATACTGAACATTTTTTCATGTGTTTATTTGCCATTTGTATTTTGTCATCTGAGAATTGTGTATTCATCTCAGATGCCCATTTTTGGATTGACTCTTCAAATTTGGTGGGTCTGCTTTATGTTCTAGATAGTGTCCTTTGTCTGAGGGACAGTTAGCTAAAATGTTTTCCTACTCTGGGGTGATTTCTTTTGAAGTACAAAAGCTTTTTAACAGGATGATTTCCAAGTTGTTGATTCTTTGAAGTGATTCCCGTGAAGTCTGGGTTTTGTTCAAGAAGACTGTGCCTACCTCTATGTCTTCAAGATTTTGACCTACTTTCTCTTCCAGTAGATTTAGTGTTTCTGTTTTAATATTTAAATCTTTGATCTCTTTTGACTTTAATTTAGTGCCTGGTGATAGACATGAGTCTAGTTTTAATCTTCAGCAGGAAGAGAGCCAGTTTATTAAGCACCATTTGATCCAATCATCTTTCAAAAGTCCCTCCTCTGAATAACTGAGAATCTTGAGGGTCACTTTAAATCTAAACCATAATAGAAAGTCATAAAGTCTAGGGTGTTGGTGAACCTTTGACTATGTTGCTTTCATCCTAGAATAGACCTAAGAAGTTGAGTAAATTGTAAATGAAGAATTTATTCATATGATTGACTGAGCAGGTAACAAGTTTTACCTCATTTTATCCTGGTGACTATTCTTTCTTCATTCAAATAGGGATACATTTTCTAAGACAAAATCTACATAAATTCTGGTACTATATGTTCCATTTAGAAGAACACATTAACTCAGATTGGATATAGGCAAGAAAAAAGTCTTTCTGAAAATAATTATTGAATTTTCTACTGCATGAGAGACACTGTAATAAGTGACTGGAAGATACTAGTGAGAAAGAAGTAGAAACCGTTCATGAAATGTATTCAATCATTGGAGAAAGATTTAAATACAGTAATCATACAAATAAATATACTATTATAAGTTAAGTGTTATGACCAAAGGTCACAGTGTATTGAGGGAGTATCACACATTAGTCAAATTTAAATTAGTCACATTTAAATTAGTCAAATTTAAATTAGTTAGAAAGGCCTTTTTGGGGAAAATGTTTATGTCAAGCTATAATGATGAATAAGAATGGATTAGTTGGAGAGGTCTTTACAGAAGAGACTCGGGAAAAGAGAGCTTTCCAGTACTGGAAACAACATATGCAAAGAACCTGAATCCAAAAAGCTTGAGATGTTCAAGAAGTCAAATGAAGATCAGTGTTCTTTGGCCATTGGAAGCAAGAAGGGATTTGGTGAAAAAATGTATTGGCAGAATAAGCAGAGGCCAGGTCATTCAGAGCCTAGAGAATTATTTAGGAAGTTCAAAAAGAAGCTATTTAAAGGGGTTTGATGAGGGAAGTTTTGTAAAATTGTGATTTGAAAGGATCATTTCAACTGCATTATGGGGAATCATTTTTAGGGATTTTGATTAATCCAGCATTAAGTGGAGATTGATTGTATCAAGGTGAGTACAGGAGAGAGAGAATCCAATAAATTGGAAGAGGTATTCAGAAGGTAAAATCAACATCATTTTATGATAAACTTGGAACAGAAAATAAAACAAAGACAAAAATGTCAAAGGTGACCTTCAGGTTTCCCTTTTTCAAGTTGGATTGATATAAGTACCATTACCCGGAGTGGAAATCTGGAAAGTTCCTGGATTTATAGGGGATGTTGACAATTTCAATGAGCATATTTCATTTGACTTGACTTGGAGAAAACTTTCTAGAAAGTGTTATTTTGGGCTTCAGTGGAGAAGTAATTAAGGTATCTAAATATCTTGTTTATCATTTTTCTTTCTTCACCTTTCAAAATTATACAAAGAGGTAGGAAGTTATACATAGAAATACTTACAGAATATGTCCAGTGAGTAATTTATGTTAAACTTTGTAGTATTTAAATGCAATAATGGAAAAGTTATTGGAAGATTTTTGGAAAAGTCTGAAGATTGAGTAGCACATTTTTAATTCAATATTTTGCTTGCATTTTTTAAATCCTAATAACAACATGTGGGTTGATTCTGAAGTAAATCCTATAGCCAGTAGCAATCTAATATAGCTGTCAAGTCAGAAACAAATGCAACCTGTTGTCAATATGTTATGTGTTTTACCTAGAAATTATTTAAGAAGAGTAAATTTGCTGCCAAGCCACATTTAATGCATTCCTAATGTGAACTGAAGCTATACACTTTCCATCCTTCTGAAATTCCTATCTAGTACAATCACACAACGCTTTTAGAATGTAGACAAGCATTAAAATTGAACATGTAGAGAAAAACTAGAAAGTGCATAAGAACTGATCATTTCGAGAATTATTCACTCTATTCCTTTAATAATATGAAAGAGGCTAAGTGAACGCCCCAATCAGCATACTTAGCCACTGTATCTGTGCAAATTGCTGATGTAAAGGGCCTAATTGCTGATATAAAATTTGATAAAGCATTCTGACTTTTGGAATTTGATGCATACTAATGAACAACATCAACAAAATAAAATGTTACTATAGAAATTTATGGGGCTGGGGATTTAGCTCAGCGGCAAAGAGTCTTCCTGGCAAGTGCAAGGTCGTGAGTTCGGTTCCCGCTACTGGAGAAAAACCAAAAAAAAAAAGAAAGAAATTTATGTATGTGTATCCCTATATTTCTATTTTATATATTTCTATATCCCCATATGTATATAAGTGAACAGAACAGTGGATTAGTGTGTGCATGCATACACATACAGGGGTATATATAAAATGCTTCTAGCAACATTTTGAGGGAAAAAACTGCATGAAAACTAAATTGTTATAAATAAAAAATGGTTGCATTATGATTAAGGCATGCAGTTAAATATTTAGAATAATTAATTTACAAGCCTGTCTGTGTATCAACCTGAATAGAAGTTTATAAAATATTGTAATTAATTGAAAAAATGGTATAATACAACTCCATTTGATAAATATAAATGTTTAATAAAATATTAATCTACTTGAGGATAACTATTTTACTGAATGAATTGGGCTGAGTAACATACAGCTATGAACAAACTACTTTTCCTAGTATACTGTATCTTGTTGATACAGTTAATTCAATATACTGAGTGTGTTGACACTTTCTTTTCCAGATCTGAATGGAATTTCAAAAAGGTCCCATTCTTCTATAGTCACACTTAAATAGTTTTTAGAAGTCCTGGGAAGAGGGCTACACCAATAAATCAATAGAAGAGAGAAAATGAAACAAAACAGAGAAACATCATAAGACGGCAAATTTTAATATGTATGTGGAGCATGTGGAGCAACAGGACCTCTCGGGCATTGCTTGTGGAAATAAAGACACTTTGAAAGACAGTTTATTGCTTAAGGACAAAACTAAACATAATAGTTACCATGTAATCCAACAATTGTACCCATCAGTTTTGGCCAAAAGGAGTTTAAAATTTATGTCTTGACAATAACCTATACACACAGTTTTATAGCAGCTTTATGCACAGTTGACAATACTTGGGAACAACCAAGATGTTTTTCAACAGGTGAATGGATAAACTATGATACATTCAGATAATGACATTTTAGCACTAAAAAGAAATGAGCTATCAAGCCATGGAAATACATAGAAGACACTTAAATGCATATTACTGAGTGAAATAAATGCATCCAAAAAGGCTACCTACCATATGATTCCAACTATATATGACATTTGGAAAGCACAAAACTACAGAACCAGTAAAAGTATCAGAAATTCCAAGATGTTATGTGGGGAAGAGGGATGAATAGGCAGAATATAAAAGATTGTTAGGGCAGTGTAACTATTATTTTGGTACAAAAATCGTGGATTAATCTCATTACAAGTTTGTAAAACTCATAGGTTACACAACACAAAGAGGGAAATCTAATGTAAACTATGGACATGGAATGCAATTGTATGGTATGTGAGTTTATTAATCATAAGAAGCTATCATTCTGGTGGGGAAAATATAATAGAAGAAGAAAGGGATAAAGGGAAAACCTTTGTAATTTCCTTTACATTTTTCTTTGAACTTAGAAATGTACTAAAGACTGAAAACTAAGAAAACAAAATTTTTCAACAGTGAATTACATTAACAAAATAAAATCTAAAAAGATTAATTTCTTCAGCAGCTTGTCAATGTATTTTACAAAGTGAAATCATACTGACCTCAGTCTTTCTTTTAAGACATTTGTTATATTTTTCAATTTGCACAAATAGCTTAAAAATAATTTTGATGGCAACATAATATGTTGAACCACAGGTTACATACTCATACTCTTGGATATTAAAATAGCTTTCAGCTTTTCCCTGTGTTAGGGAATACTTCAACAATAGCATATTTTAATTTTGTTGAATGTTATTCCAAGTATAATTTCATATTAATGGGCTTAGTTGTTCTAAAAGAATATGAAAAGTTTGCTGCTCTTACAAGCAAGTTGCATAAATCAGTAATAATATCAGCAATAAGACAGTTGGTGTTACAGTTTTGGCATAATATGTCCCCCAAAGTTCCATATATTAAAGTGTTGGTCCTTAATGCAGGAATATTTGGAGCTGGACACTTGAAAAGATGATTGGATCATGAGAGTGATCCCTTTATCAGTCGCTTAATACATTAATATGTTAAAAATTTGATGGCTTTACTGGGATACTGAAAATTGGGGTGTGGCTCTGCCTTGGTTACTCTTGTCTCTTTGCTGAGACAAAGTACCTGACACCCAAAATTAAAGGAGGAAAAATTTATTTAGCTCATAGTTTATGCAAGTTTTAGTCCATAATCTGCTGGCTCCAAGGCAGGGTGACACATGGCAGTTCATGTTTATGGCAGCGGAACACAGTAAAAGCAGCAAGAGCAAAGAGGGTGAATGGAGAAGCAAGCATCCTTCCTTCCCTTATATTGCATGCAGGGTGCCTGCCCTAGGGCAGGTGTAGCACTCACACTGTACCTTTGGCTTTACCCTCACATCTTCACACACTGCTTTCTCAGGGACACACCGCCTGAAATCTAAGAGGAAGCATTTTTAAGTTCAGAACTCTTGCATTTTGCGTCACCTAAAACCAGCACCAAGTAGATGCTGCCAAGGTCCACTGCCAGCTGGAGTGGTAGCCAGGCTTCCTTCTCTCTTGGTTGTAGGCCTTGAGTGCCTGTTTCACTGAGCATTCTGAATCCAATGCTGAAGAACAAATTCTCTAGGCTATGGCCAATCTGTAACCCGATGAAGCCTCTGCTACCATTCTACAGCATGTTGTGTCTGTGCCATTTGGGAACATGGTGTGGTTGCTGCCACCACTTTGAAAGCTGGTGTTCCCCACCACCACCACTGCCATTCTGGAACCTGGTGCTCTGGCACCTTCTTCTCAAAGCAGAGTCTTTCACTTTTGCAATTTTGAGGCTGCAAAAGGTGGAGTTTTGCTGCATCCCATAATTCTCACAGGCCATCTTTCCTATTTTGGCCTTCTTTCCTCTTCTTGCTCAGCAATCAAAATTTTTTCTGCTGCCTTTTTGTAGTCTACAACTTTGCTGGAGCTTCTTTTGTTGTGAACCAAACTCACAACATTTTAGATCATACTGCTGGCTCTGTGCTCTTGATTCACAACATAAATTTGGCTAAAAGCTCCCAACAATAGCCTCAACATTTGACTGCCTTGAAATTTCTTCTGCCAGATTAATTAGTCCTCCACTCTGAATCTCAGACTCAAGCACATGAGCAAAATGCAGACAAACTTTCTGGCAAGCCATAACATACATCAGGTGGAGTCCAGTAACCAATTTAGTCCTTCCTCCAAGCAGAAACCTCCCAAGCTTGGTCTTTACCAGCTTTCTGATCCTCTGAGCTTTGACCAGGATCTCCCATGCAGAACAACCTAAGATGTTCCAGTGTTATTCCTTCAGGTGACATCTCTCAGCCTTTCCAAACTCTTCCCACAAGCCATTCCCAAAGGCTCTTGAACCACATGGTCAGATAATGTCACAGCAATGACCCCACTCCTGATACAAATTCCTGTCTTGGGTACTTTTTTCTCATTGTTGAGACAAAATACCTGACACCCAAAAGTATAGTAGGAAAAATTTATTTAGCTCACAGTTTGTGGAAATTTTAGTCAATAATCTGCTGGCTCCAAGGCAGGGTGGTACATGGCAGAGGGGCAGCAGTTTATGGTGGTGGAAGATAGCAAACACAGCAAGAGCAAAAAGGGGTAAAAAGGAGCAGCAAGCCTCTTTCCCTCTCTTATATTGTATACAAAGGCGGGTACAGTACTCACACCATTAATCCCAGCACTAGACAATGAACCATTTGCAAACTAGATTTGGCCACCTCCAAAAAGTCCACCTCCCCCCCCAGGACTGCATGAGATTTTGAGGGGACATCCAAACACAAAGCTTAACAGGCTCCTAGTTGAAAAAAGTGACTCTTGGGGCATGACCTTGTGAACTATATCTAGTCTTTGGTGCCCTCCTCTCTTACTTGCTACCCTCATTTTCTTTCCTGGATGCCATGAGGTGAGCAGCTTTCTCCCACCATGCTTCTCTCCCAGGATGCTTCTGCCTTGACACAGACCCAACAGCAATGAAGCCAGCCAATCATGGACTAAAACTCCTGAAGCCATGAGCCAAAATAAACCTTTTCCCCTGTCTGTTGACTTTCTCAGATATGTTGTCACAAAGATAGAAAGGTGACCCACAGTCAACGGATCATTAATTAAGCTGTATTAAGAATTATAATTTTAAACAATATAGCATCAATTTAGTAAAACTGTTCCTCAGATTGTTATAATATGCATTCCTTGGTATTAGTTTAATATTTAGAATGTACATTTTAAAATATACTTGATGTTCTTCATATTTCATTCAGTTTTCTTTTACTTTATGTACTTAGTTGAAAACTATTTTTTTCATTAATTTGAACAAGGTCTTTCAATAGTAGCTATGTGACATAAACAGTGCAAATATATTCTCCAATTTATTGTTTTTATTGTCTGGGTTTTTTTCATTGCCCTGAAATTCTAAAATTTTATATTTAGTAATCTGTCAGTCTACTTCTACACAACTATCTCACAGATCACAAATTTTTCAGGCAATAAAATTTCTGATAACTGTCTTATTGTTACTGAGATTATTTTACATGTACCATGTTAGCCTATTTAGTAGTTATTATATGGTTCTTCAAAATGGAAAATTTATTGTATTTTAACCCACATTTTAAGTAATTTAAAAAGCTGTTTTGAGTTTTCTCTGAACCTTTTGGAAGTTCCACATTTAAATGTACCTTACATTAACAGTGCTACAGTGGAAAAGATGAGGTATACTAACATTGTGTCTAGCATCATTTAATTTGTTTTATTTTTTCTTCAAGAAATATTCATCAAGTAAATACCAATTTACTCTGAAAACTTATCCTTTCTATTTAAAAATATAATTTAACTTTACATTTAAGTCCTATCATTTATCCAAAGAATTTCTACTTTTTTATGAGATATAGTCTCATTTTCACTCTTTCAGAATTTATTGGTGCCACAAACCAGATTTTTTGGTTTTGTTTTTCTTTCTTTTTTGTCCATGTAAGACAAATTCACCTAGAAAAATGGTTGCCTGGAGTAAATCTATGTTGACACAGTTTTTTCTGTGACTGTGTGGAGTCTTGTGGTTAAGCCATGGCCTACATGATATGCATTGAAAGGTGTCTTATGTGCAACATCCACATAGTGAAAGGATAGAGGGGTGATTTCCTCTCATCCTTCTCCATTTCCTGAGGGCCATAAGAGGAAGTGGAAATAGGCAGTTCCAAACTGTGCTTACAAGGACTGCACCCAAAAGATGGCAGTGCTAACAAGCAGGATCCTGGACAGAAATATATATATTTATGCTCTTTGAATGTTGTTAAATGTGGTCTGTTATGGTGTGGATCTAAAATATACTCCAAAGGTCATGTGCTGAGAGTGTAATTGCGGGCTGATGAGCTACTGGAAAATGACTGTATTATGAGGGTTCTAACATCAACAGTGAATTAATCCTTTGGTGAATTTATAATCTGATGACATTTTTGGGAGGTGACAGAAATCTAGTGAGTGGGCCTAATGACTATATCTTGTCCTCAGCCCCTTCCGCCATACTTCTCCCTCGCTCTGCTTCCTGGCTACCATGAGGTCAGTGGCTTTCTGCCGTTATGCCCTTTCACTATTATATTTCTGTCTTATCACAATCATGAAGCAATAGAGCCAACTGAGCATGAACTGAAACCTCTGCAACCACGAGCCGAAATAAGCTTTCATACCTATATGTGGTTTTTCACAGTAATCAAAAGCTGACAATGTATGGTCTCGATAAGGTAGTTAAACAAATAACCTACAGGGTCAATATTATATCATGAGCCATTCATCCAGGACTCTGACTTAAGAAGGCTTAACATTCCTTGAAATCTATGGCTTTTAGTATCTAAGTATTGTCCTGATGTTAAGACAAAAATACTTTTAATAATAATTAATTCATCTACCCCAGCATATTAATCAAAATACCATAAGTAATTCAGCATTAAATCTTTCTCTTTCCATAGACCAAGTGTGCTTTAGAGCAAAACCCTGAAGTAAAATAGGGTAGGGTTCCTTCCTTCTTCTGTCTCTACTTTTTCCTTCTTCCCTAGGTCTTGAGTTTCTAGCTGTTTCTCACCCTTCAAGATCAGAGCTTGGGGAAGAAAAATGCTAAGGCAAGAGAGAATTCTTAGCAGAAAATGTTTCAGATGCCATTTCCAGTGGATGTATTCTCTGTGGACCTGATCTATAGTTAAAAATGAATCATTGTCCAGAAGTAGGATTTTCTGGGATTGTGCTAGGACCAATCACTGGATATTTGTACAACTCTGTTGACCCCAGATGATTCATTTTGTTCTTGGATGTCACCTATGAATGCTTCCTCAGCTCCTGACAAACTTGTCTTTCCAGCCGTCTGTATTTTTCTTTCTGGGGCCCACATCACTTTATAAGAAAACTTTAAAACATGCCTTGCTCTCACAAAGTCTTGGAAAAGAGAAAATTCCTACCCTGTTCCCACTCTATTCTACATGCTGGAGTTTTCAGGTGGCCCCACTCCTCTGGGTGTCTTTAGAATTGATGTGTTCATATAAACCTTTCCCTACTACCCACTTCTAAAATATTTCTTTGGAAAATTCTATACTGAAAATTTGTTTCACTGTGATATCTCATGTCCATTTAATTGATGCCTAAGTTCAAACTGAGGGTGGGATAATTCTGTTTTATCTTAATATCCTGTTTTACACAGATTTCAAATGCATGAAAGTTTTGGTAGACCTGTGCTTTCCACTGGCCAGTGTATGAAATCATGGATACAGGCACTTTCTGTGAGTTCAGATGCTACGGAAGGTAACTAGGAAACAGATGTAAATAAATACAAACTCCTACCGTATTGTTATTTTCATAAGTAGAGCACAACAAATATCAACATAACACTCTAACTGAGGAATACTTTTTTAATATTGGGGTCTGGCATGGTGGCACCCACCTGTAATCCCAGCACTGAGGAGGCTGAGACAGGAGGATCGTTGCTAGTTCAA